>NC_134405.1:335547206-335802206 GCF_038048845.1 Mixophyes fleayi | reverse complement strand
CCTTCCACCTAACCCGCTCTCCCCTCCCTCCTCCCGTCCCCTCTTCTCTCCTTTACATCAACTGGCCCCTTTTGTACTTGAGTTTTGTTCACCCTCCCTTAGGATGTAAGCTCATTTGAGCAAAGCCCTCTTCCCTCCTTTGTCCTTACCTACTCTTCTGCTCCGTCTTTTCTGCATTAGCCTGCCTGGAGCTTCTGAATTGTTGGTATTTTTGTTTACTGCTCAGTAATGTTTTACCCTGTACTGTCTATCGTCTGTGCATTGAACGGCGCTGCGGAACTCTTGTGGCGCCTAACAAATAAAGGATAATAATAATAATAATTTTGGCCCCACCCTTTAAGCAAATGTCACTATTCGGCCAATTTCAACAGGGAGCAGAGCCGCGATGACGGTATAGTAGCGTCACTAAGCCCCGCCCCAACCCACTTTACAAATGGCTCAATCCAGGAGGTTGCCCTGCTCTCCAGGAGACTCCCAGAAATTCAGGAGTCTCCTGAACTTTCCGGGAAAGTAGGCAACTATACTCTTTCGCCATGCCCAGAAGTGTATGAAATCTCATTTAATTTCAGATGCCTGTACCACAATCGTGTTCATAGGCATTTAGGAGCAGATCTGAAGTATCAAAGCAATGCAAAGACGCTATAAATAACGAACAAATAAACAAAAAATATGTGGACATAGCCTAAATCTCACGGGCCATACTCATTAGTCTGATAGTCTCACAAAGAAACTTCCTTTGCTGTTTCAGTGCATCTGTAGATGCCAGATTAAAAAAAAAACACCTGTGCTCAAATCAAGATAAAACCTTATTATCATACCCAGTGGTCGAAGTGGGGGTATGATAATAATATGGGGTATATCATTCCGCCACTTGTTCGAATACAGTGGTATGTCATACCGCCACTTGTTAACTTGGGACATAGATAATACCACTAAATTCTATGCAGTTTCCATTCTTAACCCCATCCAATAACCTGTACATTTTCAATTTAGGTATGTGAAGTTCTCCTTTTCTCCCGCAGATGGCGCTGGTAGATTCAGAAATGTCCCCGTACGTGGAATATTCTGCAGACACTGAAGAGTTCCCAGAGGTAAAACACTTTCTCTAATTATGTTATATTTTCATTCATGAATTGAACACATTTTGTAGCTGATATGCTTTTAAATACAGGTTGAATTACAAAGGTTCACAATGTGTTTTATTGTTGTCTAATAATCTACTAACAATTACAAAACACACAGGTTATCAACTCATTTATCCCCTTATGACTGTAAATATTTCCTATGTACTCCCCCGTCTGCACTAAAGTAACACTCAAGTGAGTATATGTTTACCAAGAACCATCTAGCATTTGTGAATATTTAATTAGTCCCCCTCTTCTACCCTTCACTCTGTATATTATGTAAGCTGTTACTCTGAGTTCTGTTAACCAGGCTGACATACCCTTGGTCCTGTTTAAGGTACCCCTGGGGTACACATACTACAGCGGTAGAAGTGATGACCTAGCGGTACACTGTTATATAGGAGTTATGTTCTGATTAGGTTTGTTAGCTGGGTAAGGATAAATGTAGATTTAAATGGTGAATTTATGGACATTGTTTCTTTAATTGGATACAAGTTACAAGGCAGAGTTGTTTATTGATAAAAGTTGGTTCTAGCCCTGTGAATGTTTTAAAGCTTTGATTGGCTACAGATTGGTCTATCCCCATACATATTCTAATCCTCTGATTGGCTGGAGGTTGGGCTATACCAGTGAATGGTCTAATAATCTGGTTACAGGTTGGCCAATCCCTGTTAATGGTCTCAATGCTTTGATTGGCTACAGGTTCGGCTATCCCAGTGAATGTTCTAATGCTCTGATTGGCTACAGGTTGGTCTATGCGCCTGAATTTTTTAATCCTCTTGCTACAGATTGGGACTATGCCAGTGAATGGTCTAATACTCTGATTGGTTACAGGTTGGTCTATCTGTAAGTGCTCTCATGCTGTGATTAGCGACATGTTGGTCTATCCCTGTGAATGGTCTAATTTTCTAATTGACTGCAGGTTGGTATATCCCCCTGAAGTCCTAATGCTCTGATTGGCTACAGGTTGGTCTATCCCCCTGAAGTCCTAATGCTCTGATTGGCTACGGGTTGGTCTATCCCCATGAATTCCTAATGCTCTGATTGGCTACAGGTTGGTCTATCCCCGTGAGGTCCTAATGCTCTGATTGGCTGCAGGTTGGTCTGTCCCCCTGAAGTCCTAATGCTCTGATTGGCTGCAGGTTGGTCTATCCCTGTGTATGGTCTAATTCTCTATTTGGTCAAAGGTTGGGCTAGCCAGTGGAATGTATTAATGCTCTGATTGGCTGCAGGTTGTCATAGTCCTGAGAATGATCTAATGCTCCAATTGGCTACAGTTTGGTCTAACCCTGAATATACTTTAAATAGTTACAATTTGTCCTCTCTCAATTTCTATTTTATAGATCACATTTTCTTGATTGATTAAGAGGTCAGTAAAAGAGATTTCCCCTAACACCAGGCTACATAACACACAAATGTTTTTTATGACTCTCTGGTCGTTGTGGGACTCTTACATTGGTTACATTCTTACACACGTGCTGAGACTGTGATTCTTTATAGATCATTTTCAGTAACAAAATTTATTAACCCGAGCCGGACTTACAGCTTAGTATACAGCTTAGTATACACCTCATTCATGTTGTCTGTTGTTACTATGACTGTACACGGATCATTCTGTTCAGATGACCTTATTTTCTCTGCATATTTGCTACTGTGAGAGATAGTAGTCAATTTACCGGCTCGTTTAAGGTGAAATAAACTATATATCCCGGGGGTCAATTTATTGTAAAATTGTAATATGTCCCTTTTGGCTTTGCCAAAGAATTAATTTGAACAATCCGTCTTACAGACACGTATCCCCATGAATGTACTAATGCTTTAACCCGCACGAAGAATTCCTAGTAACATATATAGGATTTTTAACTATGATTAATTGAACTATAATCATTGATACAAATGTGTGCTTTAAAAAAAAGAAATTAATTTATATATGTAATGTACAACAGTCTATTTTTAATGTATAATGTACATACACAATGCGTTTATATAGTCTTTTTTATTTGCATACACGTTTTGTGCAATCTATTGGCGTACATGTAGTTTTTGGTACAAAGACGATGCCGTGACAGTCTTCACTCTCAGTTGGCACTTACACCTGCCCGTTGGCTGGTGCAATTGATACGGCTAAAATATGCTTAGGTACAGGATACCCAGGACTTGCAGTTTCTGCATGGAAATGCCCACAGCACGCCATTACCGTACATGGTCTTCCTTCCCACCATGCAATGGCATTCATTGGCGTAAGTCTCGTTCCGACGCATGCGCAGAGTGAATCCATGAGAGATGCGGCTCGCAAATGGATGGATATAAATCAAACCCTATAGAAAAGCATTCTGGTGATGTCTAGGGGCCTGAGTCATTAAGGGACGTATCTCTGTTTTTTGTGCGTATGGTACGCAATTCCCTTCTGCGCGTGCCCAGAACGAGGACACTCGCCCATCAACGAAAGCAAGTCTGCTGTGCATGGCAACGCAAACGACAGTTACGACGGCCTACGATTTCGGGGCGTGAACATGGGCAGGGAATGTGCCCGTACTGGATGCACAATGTGGGCGTGCCAAGCTGAAGCGAATGCAGCCAGGTCGGAATGAAGCTCTGCGCTTGTGAAAGTTACTGTTTTTATGCTGTATCTCTTGCACCAGTTGAGGGTCTAGTCTAAGTCCTGGGTCAGTAGCGTATACAGCTATAACATGTGTCTGCCATCAGGAGCAACTGTAATAATGTATTTTATGTACAGTAGACATTAAGGACAGCCTAATAAATGTTTTTTGTTTTTTTTTTCTAGACAGTTTCCATTTCTAATCATAAATGACTATATTATTGACAGGTAACATGAATTGATTAATATTTTTTCTCTGTGTGTTCTTTTGAGCTTTCATATTCCACATAAGTATCGTTCGCATCCTGCAGTCTCTGGTCTAGTACAGCAGAGTGAACCTACACCCATAGTCAATACCCCACGTTTCTTGAGATCTGTTCCTAGCTGACTTTGGGAGTACGCAGAGCCGACTTACGAACCGTTGCGAACAAGTGCACGATGCGCTCAGCATGCTGCCTTAATGACTCAGGCCCTAGGTCTCTCCATAAACAGGTTATAAGCTAAAAAAAATAAAATATACATAAGTTTGATTGAAGTGGTCGTAGTTATCATTTAACCAGTGGGAGTCGTTCTGCAGCAGAAGATGTGTTTAGCAAAACAACAATGCCCAACCCTTTAAAATAAGTAGTATCTTAGTGTAACGGCTCTGTAAGCATTATGTTTCCACGGTGCCTGCAATGTTCATGACCACAATGAACAAGATACTCCTGACAGCGCAGGTGATGCTATGGTCTGTGCACAAAGCCTCCGCTGCAGCATCCCAGACTATTTTTACTATCTTAAGGACAGATGGGGTGAGCGAGGAGAGAAGGTGGGCGGTGAAGAACTTAGAAAAATAAACTAAAATAGTTGCCAGTGGGTTTAGTATAGACAAGGTTAAGGCACAGCAAGTAACCTCATTACTTCCCGCTATTCTCGCACACATTCCGCTTCTGAAAAGAACACATCACTTTAAGTATCTCTGGGAACTCAATGTTCTGGTCTATTTCCGTGACTTGCACAAAGTCTCTTGCATTTCAGTGTGACATGAATTGGCCATTGGCAAAGGTAAGGCATGAAACTAGACATTAATTCTCCAGGTGAGACATCAGGGGCTATTTATCTCAGTCCAAAAACTCCAATTAGTCAAGTCGGTGATAAAAGAATTCTTATGGCTCTCCTAATTTGTGCTGCAGTAACTATTTGTGCTACACAGACAGCTGGAATTGTAGAAAACTAGACCTTTCATTCTAAGACCTGATGGTATGAACAGGTGCAGAATTTGCTGCACTTTGGATATATTTACAGGGTGATCTAAGAAATCCTTTTACAGGTTTTTATAGTCTCGGACATTCTTAAAGGAGTTTTCTTTAACTTAAATCAATTTAATATATTGCCTTGTACACACTCATCTGAAACTTTTATAAATACATTAAGGGGAGTGGGATCTACTAAAGGTCGATTTGCAAATTTAGTGCTAAAATTTTTTTTTACTGATTTACATTTTGGCAATCACCAAAACTATTTAAAGGCAAATCTACCTCTAAAGAACAAGGAATAACTTCTGGCTGTGGAAATCACTGAACTAGTTTGCTAGTTAAAACTTTTTATGCAGATACAGAGTATTACCCATTCATTCATTTCAATGGGAAATTCATTTCAATGTTGTTTTTTTTTAATGCAGCAGATATGCTGGAAACTGCATTAAATGAAGAGGCCATTGAAATGAATGGGACAGCTCGCCACCATATCCGCTCCAATTACTAACCCAGGGCGGGGTGTCCCCATCTCTTAGTGAGGTTGTCCTGAACAGAGCCAGAGCCTCAATGGAAGTTAAAATGGGATGCAAAAAGAGCTCTCCTCAAGAACACAACATTGGAATTCCTGGAGTGGCTAGTTTGCCTTCCCAGTAAAACCAGCATAATGGAGCTGGGTCCCTGTTCTGCTGTTTTTGACTCAACCTTTCTCCCCCCTAAAAAGAAACTAGCTCTGAAAAATACATCAAAAGTGTGCATTAGAAAGTTAGAGCACTCACAAGGCACCTGGCAATGAATGATACATTTTTGATCCAACAATAACAAAATAAGCAGAATTTGCTTAGGTTTTCCAAGGGGGGGAATTAATTGCAAATATTTGGAAATACCTCCATTTTGGAAACTCCTGTAAAGGTTTCTGTCTCTGTGTGATGGAACAGATCTGTAAAATAGAATGCTTTAAAATTGCAAATGGAATTTGGTTTGCCTGTACCGCCGAATGTTATATACATTGATAATTAAATCTATGAATCTTCTAATGTTACCCTCCGTTGTGATTATAGAGACACCGTGCAGGTCACTTTGAACATGTCGCCCATATGAAAATGTTTGACAGCAAGTCCCCAAAATTTCGAATTCCAGTCAAGATCAGTTTTGTGAACCTGCTAGATGAAGAACCAGATTCTCCAGGTAAAAAAAACAACAACTTTTATGTAACTTCCTCTCGCTGGTGATTAGGAACATCTAATAAGTCTAAATGTTTCATTTTATTAGAAGTTGTCTGAAAAGCTTTTTGCTTTTTTATATTATAGTATTATGCTATTTATATTAATCATATTGTTCTATTATGTAGCTACTAACGCTACTTGGATTCATATAGATATATACTTATTGTTAAAGTTTAAAGTCCCAAAAATACGGTTGTTCTGTGGTTAGACAGATCAGCTAGGTTTTCTGTAGCCCAAGTAGAGTGCTCAACGGATGACATCGCGCACACAGAGATTGTAGATGGTGATCAGATTTTACCCGATTGCTTGATTAAAATCAATTGAAAATTTGCCCAGTTGACTTCCCCATGTGTGACTGGAATTGTTGGTATCCAGAATTTTGTCAATTTTCTGTTTTACATTTTGTTTTATTCTTTTGTTTTAATTTTGACTTCACTATAAATGTACAGGAGATATCCAGCTCAACTCCGTTGTTTCAATACTTGACTGTTTACCATTCTCTCAGGAGGATTTTCTATCCGACCACTCTCAGAGGAATTATGTTACTGACGAGTGAGCAGTTATTAACGTGGCAGGGCCTAGTTACACCCGAATAAGCGGCTGTATAAGGGCAACCAGCCCTATTGCCATCTATAACTGCAGTAAATAGCGGAACTGAAGATCCTAAATGTGGGCGTTCAGTTCCACTACGCATGAGCGAGCCGACAAATAAAAGCGCACGTAGGCGGAAAAATCTGAAGCAGTGCGCTGTGGAAATATCACATCAAAAGTCCACCCTCCTACCACTTTACTAGCATCCCTTACATTAAATTAAACTTTTCCTCATTTATGGGTTGAGCTAATCACAGGGGTAAGGGGACATCAAGAAGCAGTTTTTGCACAGTTTTTTTTTTAAAATGGCTGTGAGCCCCTCTGCAAGGGGAGGAACGTCCATAAAAATGTGCCTTTTCTAGCACTTTATCTTGCAAAGAATTGCAGATTAAATAATTTTTTTGCACTAGTCTGCAAAACTAGACACACCTAGCACAGGATCACTCACTAGGTAACCCAGGATCCTGTCTATAACCCAGTGGGAATTCAGGGGCCCAGATTGCCTTAACACTTTTACATGGGAATTTTTTTTGGGGCAAACTGAGGGGCAAGAAGGGGTGTCAAGACCTGTATCTTACCTAGAGCCTAAAGGGGTTCTACCCTCTGTTTTGTACTTCGTTGGACCCAAACCCATAGGCAAACCGATGGGGGGGGGGGGTTTCTTAGTGTCTGGAAACCCCCTCCAAACCTGGGGCACTGTAAAATTAAAGTGGCTGGACCCTGCCCCCACTTCATATGGCTCTGTTTGAAAAGGGAGCCGTGTGCACCTAACAGTAGTGCATGCAGCATTGCCCATGTATATTATGGTGATAGGAAGAGTTGGAGAGCAGCCAAGCACTGTCTAAAATTATAGCCACACCCCCATGCATGCTTGTCACGCCCACTGGCGGTGTGGTGTGGAAACTCCCCCTCTACAAATCCTGCGTTTGCCCCTGTAACCAGTCTCTATGTTAAGGAAAACTATTGGCTAGAAAGACCAGATCTGTTGGAAATTAAAAACAAATGCTCTTGAGATATTATTGATTTGTATTGTCAAAGAACTGAACGTAAACAGTCAGAAAATATCATTTATGTTTGATAAAGGTTCTCTGGTTCCCAGTCACCGACGAGCGAGCCCACAAAACAAAAGCATAAATCACGGTGTTTCTTTAGTGATAGATGACAGGCCTTTATGGAAGTATTTCTTTGTTAGCTATCCCTGGGTGTGATCATTGCGCATGTGGTAGTGGCGGATTTCACATGTCGTGGTGTCAGCTGATGCGACAGGAAAACTAGTGATTGCTTTTATTCCAGCGGTTAGGATTGCCAGCCGCATTAGGTGCAGACAATAGTAACTAGAGCTACGTTTCAATTTTCAATAAGATTTGGTGAAGTTTCGGTGAACGTTTTTTATATCTCTTGCAACTGTTTATTTGTTAAAAAATGCCTAATTTTTTTAAGAATGTTTACCAAGACAATGCTTTGATGTAATAATAAAACAGCCTAAAAGGAAGCAATGATTCTCTTACTTGTTAAAACTAGCGGGTTATCTACTCTTCGCACTAGTTTTCCAAATAAATCATTTTCAATTGCTACTTTGTGTACAATGTATTTGTTTATATGATATCAGTGCTTCCATGTAGACAGGGTTATGGGTTGTTCCGGTCCGGGTCAGGATGTAGAGGCTTTTCTTGATCTTTGCTCTCAAGCAGGCGACTTATAACTGTTCACATGAGCAGAATGGCAGCCATTTTGTTAGCTGACCCATCGTTGTCTACTTTCCCAGAGTGTGCAGGGCAGCCGGCTAAGCTCCTGGACTGAGGAGTGGTCACATGACTGCAAAGTAGGTGGGGCTCAGCAGTGAAGATGCAAATCATATTTTTATAGCCCTTGCCCCACCCACTTGATGAAGTTAATGGCTTTATGAAGCCACACCCACCTCTTCATTCTATACCCAATGTCCACATCTCCCCGGGCCAGATATAAGAAGCTGGCAAGTATGAACAATATTCACTGCCAAGATTCCCAATGTTAGTGGAACAGTCCTGATTTTTAGTGATCGATAGAAGTGTGACTATGCCCGAAATGGGTGTGGATAGGGTGGACCGAGCAATGTTTTGATTGGCCCCCTTCTAGTGTTTCCTTCTTTTGCAAATGAGAACGTTGGCAGTCATGGTGTCATCACTCAAGCATAAGGCATGAAGTTGCCATACTTTGTTACTTCCTGCTGGGAGTAGTTATGTGAATCTGTAGCCCATGCCTGCTCTGAATGTGGGAGATGTCTTACACATTCACTATGGGGAGAAAAAAACCCCCACTCCATTCCACTTCCTAACAACTGTTAGTACAGGCACATGACTGGAATACCAATGCAGGAATCGTACCATTCATCTGCGAGCGCAGCTTTGTACAAATGTAAAACAATCCAAAATGAGAAATGTTTTATTGTCAACAGACGATTAGAGGGAAAAGTGAAAACAAAACATTCTGTCTGTGCGTTGCTGCCAGACAAAAGCGAGTGGGTTGAATCGCAGCCGTTTATCACAAACTCTCTAACATGGGAGTCGAGTTAATCATGCAAAATCAGAAGACTTGTTGCAAAACACAATTAAACGGACACTCATTGTACAGAGCTAGTCTTATTTTAGATAAGGTATTCTTAAATATTACAATACATAGGATTAAAATTCCTATATGCATAATAAATAATGTCATGTATCTGGTCTGGTCTTACAGTGCCTTTGAGGTCAATGCTGCACACTCGCTAGATGAAAAGACGCACTTCAATCATACCGGCCAATCAGCAATTAGCTTTAATGTGTATAGTCAAGTTAGACAATTCAAGTAGATGTTATGGGGCACATACTAAGTGAATGATCGGGATCAATGCTTGTAGCCTATTCAGCGGTCGCCCTGCAAAATCGGTAGCGACTGGTATCTAATTAATGGTAAATAAACACACATACACACACACACACACACACACACACACACACACACACACACACACACACACTGGCTTTGAAAGGACTTTTATTTAAATATAAACTCCATCAATCCATTGTTTTAATCAGCTACGTCCAAGGGAAATCTTCTCCTTAAATTAATCCATAGGTTGATCAAAGGTGTCATTCAAAAGGAAATAACATAGAAAATCACAAGTCTTGTCAGGCACCGTCTCCGCACTGACACTTGGTGCAGGAGACCAGGGCCGGATTTACCGCTAGGCAACCAAGGTACCTGCCTAGGGCCTGGCGGCTCTCGGGGGGCCAAACAGGGGGGGACAGGAGCACCCGACCCCCCTCCCCGACTCACGGGGGTGCCGCGAGTCAGGGGAGGGGGGAGGGTCGGGTGCCGCGAGTCGGGGGAGGGGCCACACGGGGCTAGTGGGGTGGCTGGTCTCCTCCCTCTCCGTCACATGGGACGTGCACCACATGACAGGTGCCGTCCCATGTGAGAAGGGGATGAAGACTCCACAGCTCCTAGATGGAAAAAGGTAAGTTGGGGGAGGGGTATGGTAGTATATTAATAGTGTGTGTATTATGTGTGTGTGAGGGGCCACTGCGTGCGTGTATTATGTGTGTGTGAGGGGCCACTGTGTGCGTGTATTATGTGTGTGTGAGGGGCCACTGCGTGTGTGTATTATGTGAGTGTGTGTGTGTGTGAGGGGCCACTGTGTGTGTGAAGGGGGGGGGGGGCCCAAACCGATATCTTGCCTAGGGCCCCATGAGGTGTAAATCCGGCTCTGCAGGAGACGGACGCCTGCACCTTCTCGGCAGACACGTCCCGTTGCCTAGCAGCAGCTCCTAGTTCCCTGCACACGATGCTATCTCTGCTCACCTGTCGGCGGTCAGTGTGTCTTACCACCAAATCTCCATCACCCAATCAGGATGCACCTTATGGTTTATAGAGCACCCTCTGACATGTTGGGTGCCAGAGTATTGGTTCACTCCTGCTCCTGCGCTTGCTGAACTTCTGATCCAGTGTTCTTCGGTTCTGAATTAGCTTCCTGTTATTATTCTCCTGTGTTTCGTTTTGATACCTCGCTGCTCGGCTGGTTTGACTATTTGGCTTGACCGGACCTCTCTGGAACCTCCCTGTGTACCGCACCGCTCGGTTGGCTCTGACCTGGACTGCCTGACTACGCCTGTCTACTACTGTCGCTACAACGGTGAATGTCTTGGAGAACCGCGACCTGCGTACCCTCTGCAGCTAAGCCCAAACTCCCTTACGGGGGTCCCTGGTGAATACCGGGGGTACATTAGACTCCGCTCCTCCCTGTTCAGTTGCGCTAATACCGGTTAGCGGCCATCTCTGAAATTCTGTGACAAGGGTCGAACGGAACTGCTCCTTTCAGAGCCCCCCCCACTAAATGTCATAACTGAACGGACCTACCGATGTGTAGGTTTGTGTGGCATCACATATGGAACATTTTTTCAGCTATAAGTGTGCATCTACAGTACATCGTAGTACAATAGTACAGCATGAGTTTCATCATCATCATCATCATTTATTTATATAGCGCCAGCATATTCCGTAGCGCTTTACAATTGGGGACAAACATAGTAAACTGATGTTCTGTGTATGATGCATTTAAATGTTCTTACAAGAAACATGCATCTGCTGGGGCAATATTGGGGGCCACAAATGATTTTAGGGGCCAAATGTATCACGCCAGTTGCACAATGCTTGCATGGCAAGCATAACTTAGGGGCTTGTAGGCATTGTGGGGCTCTTGAGGCTGGAGGTTGGAAGTATTTTGCCACCGCGCATGTTCTTACCCCATGTGCAACAAGTGCATTCACTGTTGGCTGTTCTTTTTTAGACTTATTGATTCCCATCTAATACAGCTGCTAAAACTCCCTGTCTTGTGCACCAAAAAATAAATAAAAAATAGCTAAACCTGGGAGGCCCCATCTTTGCTGCAAACTTAATTTCTTGCCATTACCTCTAAAATACATTTATTGTTTATCTTGAATCCAACGTTCTTTTTTTTTTTTTTTAAGCTCAAACCCTTCCTGCTAACTCCTCCCTAACATAGCTGATTAACTCCAGCAATTAGGAACAAGACTTAAATGATCTTCGCCTTAAATAATTGTCTCAGCACGGCTGCATCGACTCATCCTGCTATAAGGAGCGGGGTTAATTGGAAGACAATAATTAAATAATAGTTTGAAATTTTTGTTCGCAAAAAATTAATTAGGAGGCAACATGATATTTTCTTCAAAATCGCTGTCTTCAGATCTTCCTCAGTGGGGGGAAATTGTTTGCTTCTGCTTAAAAGCTTCTTATTGGGCTATTCGACCAGCCAGGATTTTCCGAGAAACATAATTAACAGCTTGTGTCCCTCTGACATACAGGTGACTGCTTACTGACTGGGTGTTAAATCCAAATTATTCCTGTGTCAATTATAGGAAATAACGCTGTCTAATTTGAGTATGAGGGATGCACAGTGATGCCGGAAATGTGAGGTTTGATGTTTCCAGGCAATGTCATTTGTTTGCCAATCTTGACTTATTAAAATAAATATCTGCTTGCAAATAAGTGCTTATCTGAAATGTATTATACCCCCCCAATTCATATACTTTGCAATCTGTCTGGACGGAAATGTAACATGTAGACTCCCATTGACCAATCATCATCATCATCACTTATTTATTTAGCGCCACTAATTCCGCAGCGCTGTACAGAGAACTCATTCACATCAGTCCCTGCCCCATTGGAACTTACAGTCTAAATTCCCTAACACACACACACACACACACACAGACAGACTAGGGTCAATTTTGATAGCAGCCAATTAACCTACCAGTATGTTTTTGGAGTGTGGGAGGACACCGGAGCACCCAGAGGAAACCCACATAAACACGGGGAGAACATACAAACTCCACACAGATAAGGCCATGGTCGGGAATTGAACTTAGGACCCCTTTGCTAGTGCTAACCACTGAGCCACCGTGCTGCCCGTAGATTGTAAACTTGCGAGCAGGGCCCTCTTACCTCTATGTATCACCCAGTATTGTTTATTACTGTGTTTGACCCCAATTGTAAAATGCTATGGAACTTGCTGGCGCTATATAAATAAATGATGATGATGATGACTTAGGGTGAGACGTACGTACGTGCTCCCACTGCCAATGGTGGGAAAGTGAACATAGGTAACTGCATCTAATCAGATCTTTTTACCACTTACGCCTGAAGAGGCGTCAACGGCGGAGGGAAGAGGTCTGCTAACCAGGCAATCTACATTAAGGACGTGTTTGAGCAATTGCCTACGGATTAAGCCTGGGACGTTGTTGCAGATACTGGCAATAAAGTGGTTTTATTTGCAGGTGTTCAGGGGCAGATGTAAGTAGCGGATTATGATGATGAGGATGACGCAAACTAGCAAACGCTTGTAATTAGAAGGCAAAATACAAAGTACATTCCTCATTTTATTGGATCGCTCTTTAGCGCCATTTCCATCCTATTATTGCATTCTGTCAATGTATTTTTTTTGCATGAGACCCTTGGTGGGGAGGGCTGCAATTTGAGAGTTTTGCGCCTGGCATCCCAGATTTCTTTGTGTTGCGCTTGTAATTAGAGGTTTGCGAATGATTCGCAGTCGCTTATTGAGACTTTAGTCGTCATATTGCTATTGGTTAGAATTTGCTGGGTACCTCGCGTAGTGGTTCATGCCGTATTAGACAGGTTATTCAAGTTTAAATGACTCTGGCAACAGTTGCGTTAGTAACATATAAAATAAAAGGTTTTTTGTACATGTCCACAAGTTGAACGTTGGCGTCTGAGCGGTGCATCTGCTACTCATTCAGATCCGGACGCATCTAAAAATGCGCAGCGTTCATACCCAAGTTATGCACTGTCTGGCTGCTTGTGCAGTAACCCTGTTATGTTTGGTTACTCTGGGCAGCCGGCATCTGTTATCTTTAGGGATGTCTGACCTGCCCCTTCCCAATTCCTAATTCTTTCTGTACTATCGTCTCAGGCTTTACTCAAAAACTAGCTGGTCCAATAGGAGCCAGTGTCAAAACTACGACCAATGCACTTGTGTCCAGGATCCACGGAAGTTTCGTGTCCATCCTTTTTGGCACTGCACCCCGATCCTTCACCCCTGCTTCTTACCTTAGAGGAGGTGGGGCTGCATTATAGCTCAGCAGCAGACTCCCATTGAATGTCACTCATTCAGTGTTTTAGGAATCCCCGAAACCTTGTGACCTTTGGTGACCAGCTAGGTTCGCCAAATGATAATGTCGGCCCAGCTTGCGCCTGGGTGATGTGACTTGATCCCAGGGAATCAATAAGCTCCATGCTCATGAATATTATAAATCTCCCAGCACCCCAGCTTCAATATTGGGATATTTTAGGCCACGTCTCCAATCGGCACAGGACATTATTATTATTATTATCGTTTATTTGTTAGGCGCCACAAGGTTTCCGCAGTGCCGTACACGACACAAACAGTAGACTATACAGGGTAAAACAATACAGAACAGTAAACACAAAGTACCAGAACTTCAGAAACTCCAGGCAGGCAAATATTGTAAAGACGGAGCGGAAGAACAGGTGTGGAGGCAGGAGGGGAGAGGGGCTCTGCTCATACGAGCTTACATCCTAAGGGAGGGTAAACAAAATCAGGCAGAAGAGGGAGCCAGTGAAGCAAGGGGGAGAGAAAAGGGGGCCGGGAGAAAGGGGAGAGAAAAGGAGCCAGGGGAGAAACAGAAGAGGTGGGAGGTTAAGTGCCCTTATATGGGCAACAGCGAACTGTAGACTGAATTCTATCAGATGATAACATAATGTATCATGCCCAATATTCCAAACCACCTTGACTTTTAAGATGACTAATGCCTCAAATAATTATTAAATGCATCATAACGGAGATGCTGATGGCCAGTGGCGATTATTATTCTTATTCAGAATGTATGTCAAATTCAGCAAAATGACATGATCGGCACAAAGCTGTATAGAGGGAGCCCATCAGGACCAGTTGATTACAGTCCATGTCCTCACGGTAATGTAACTGCTGTTCCGTGATTAGACATCGCCCCGACAAGAGGAACAGAATGTACAACTTTTTGTGTTGTGAAAAGAAGAGCATCTGGGTGACTCGTATAGACAATTACGGCTGAAATTGCATTTAAAAATATCCTTAATTCAAGGCTACAATGGAAGAGCATTAACTCAGCAACTAGGTCGTGACTTTAAAAGCCGCTCGTCGTGTATTTCTGCCCAGTCTTTTCAGCTAGTTTACTATGTAACCTCTCAAGCAGGATATGATTCATTAATGAGAACAGAGCTTTGTGAATGTGGCTTTTTATCCACGTTCGACCTCATCTGTAATTACCGCCTCCACTGCAGTTAATTTCTTCATCTTTGATTCCAGGGCTGGGAGATAAGAAAATCAGCGTGTCGGACCAGGAACATATAGCGTTCGGGGTGAGTAATCCTGATACTGTGACTTAATAACTAAAGAACAATACAGGTTAATTGTGCTACCTTGCATGGGTTCCTGGCATTGTAATTTACCTGATAGAAAAAAAAAAGGGAATTGTAACCATTACTGTTATGTTTGAAGAGTAAATACTTCTTAATAAGTTCCACCTGGCCCTAAATTATAGAGTAACCCCCCCCCCCCACCCTCACAACTAGAAAACTGTTGAGGGTCCTGGAACGTTTGTCAGCTACTTGATCCCACTCTTCATTGGTCAGTTCTCCGCTGAAGTTGGCGGAAGACTTTAGAATTCTCTGACACCCTGTTGTCACCACTGATTGGACGGCTGTCACATGATAAACTCATTACTCTGGACAACAAATCTGGTGGGCTATCATGCTTTTTGCAACAGAATTTGAAGGGGTTAATCTCCAAAAATGCAAAGCAAGGAGCACTGGTTTGATCTGGTCACCCTGGTCTATGATGAGGACAACTGACAAGTGTTAATAGCTTTCATGATGTCTTCAGCTACTGTCAGTGCAAATTATACTTTTGAATTACTTTATTTAAACAGCCACTTGATCTATTTTAGCTTAATGTTACTTTCTGTAGCGCTGTCCACTATTAAAAGAATTGCGGGGTTGTGTAATTAGGAAGTCAGAGTGTTGGTTTTAATACACAGGAATAGTGAGGAGACGCTACATTGTCCAAGGTGCCAACTTTTGTGGTCCTTCAAACCCGGAATTAAAATGGTTTTTATTTTGCAAAATATTTCAATGAACTGGAACAAGTCTTTAGGATGGCAGCACGGTGGCTCAGTGATTAGCACTTCTGCCTCACAGCACTGGGGTCATGAGTTCGATTCCCAACCATGACCTTATCTATGTGGAGTTTGTATGTTCTCCCCGTGTTTGCGTGTGTTTCCTCCGGGTGCTCCGGTTTCCTCCCACACTGCAAAAACATACTGGTAGGTTAATTGGCTGCTAACAAATTGACCCTAGTCTGTGTGTGTGTTAGGGAATTTAGACTGTAAGCTCCAATAGGGCAGGGACTGATGTCAATGAGTTCTCTGTACAGCGCTGCGGAATTAGTGGCGCTATATAAATAACTGATAATGATGATGTATCGTCTCACACATACCTGTCACTTTTCCAGTCAACAAATTAGACAACCCACAAGAGCAAGGCCAACCTTAGCACGCTGCAATGCCCATTTGCTTGTGATAAAAGTGGGACTGCCTAGTGAGAAACTGCACTGTTGTAGATATATGTGTATGTAACTATAATCAGCCATCCTGGATTGTATTCAATCTAACAGAACAGACAATTAGGTTGGTGGTTGACAACATTGACATGTATATGGGGTGAGCCCAGGATGCACTTTGTGATGCAGTTTTTTGAGCAACCTTATTGGAACACCCCTAAAACTGGTTCTATTATGAATATGAACCCATTGTATACATAATTACAGAGAATTGCATTCACTATGCACAACAAGAGAAGTGATACTGTGCAGTTGTGCCTACGCACAGGGTGGGACTAGATACTGAGCATGCAATCCATCATACAGATTAAGAGAAGTGGTACTGTGCAAATACTGAGAATTCATCCACTTCACAGAACATTGTAAGAGATAAACAAGTCTTGGAACTTGGAACTGTTTCTGAAAATCAGAGACCATTAGCAACTTTTCATGTTCGTGTTACTTAAGGTCTCTTATCTGTGTGATTAATGCAGTTTTCTTGTTAGCGTCCTTTGTGCATTTAATTGAAGAGGTATTTTCTGATTACTCCTCTCCAGAAACAAGAGGATTGCTCCAAGTTCCTAAAACAAGTAAAAGTAGATTTACAGCTGAGTGACAGTGAAGATAACAATGGACCAGAGAGTTCTAACGGTTCCAGGTATGTTCATTGTAATTGTTGTAGCGCAATTCCTTGCTACAGCTTTATGTCTGTATAAGCATCTGTGAGCATTATCGTCTGATGTGCACCCTCCTGCCTGTCCTCCTGTCCGTCCGGCTCTCCATGAAATATTGTCAATAACATCACAGTGTTAAAATCAAGGCCTCTCGCTCCATGACAAAGTTCTATACGTCTGCCCCATCTCCACCTCATTGTAGCTTATTTTAATTATACTGGGCATCACAGTGGCTTAGTGGTTAGCACTTCTGCCTCACAGCACTGGGGTCATGAGTTCGATTCTCTACCATGGCCTTATCTGTGAGGATTTTGTAGGTTCTCCCTGTGTTTGCGTGGGTTTCCTCCGGGTGCTCCGGTTTCCTCCCACATTCCAAAAACATACTGATAGGTTAAATGGCTGCTATTAAAAATTGACTGTAGTCTGTGTGTGTGTGTCAGGGAATGTAGACTGTAAGCTCCACTGGGGCAGGGACTGATGTGAGTTCTCTGTACAGCGCTGCGGAATTAGTAGCGATATATAAATACCTGTTGATTATAATACCCGCGGCACATAGACCACCAGTTTTCTTCTGTAATTCACCCAACATCCAGAGATGTTATCTTAGCTTATAAACCCCAACTTTGCCCTGTGCCCCAACCCTCCAGGGGCAGGATAGATGTTACATTGCTGCTGCTGGATCCAGGAAGAATACCCTTCAGACACCACAGTAGATCTGGTCAAAATAGGACCCTCACTGCTATGCAGGGGCCACTTCATTGTGCCTCTCCCCAATTCACAGGGGGGCTGCCAGGCGTACAACCCCTGGGTCCTCAAGTCATTAGACTGGAGGCTATTATAATATGACTATAGGATTGCATGCTCTCGTGGTCCCCCGAACATGTAGGGTTAAGTTACAGCACAGAGCACCAGGCGGGGGTGTGGGGTGGGGGTAATTTTATTTTATTTTGTAAGTTAAATTGATCCATTATATTATATTGCAGGACACGGCACACAGATGAACATGGCAGGGTTTAAAGTTACCAGTTGTTTTGGAATAGGTCTGTTGAAATGTAGATCAACAGCCGATGCAGTCGTCGGCCTAACTCACTAATAAGAGGACACCTTAGCGCAGCAATGGGCGACACTTGGTCCTAATACGGTTCTCCGAGCCTTCATCTGCAGCCTCCAGCTCCTTCCCGGTTTCTTAACAGATTTGTTTGTAACACTTGTTAAATAGACCCAAAAAGACAGCTGATTAACATCAACCATGTCGATCAAGAAACACAATCAGACCATGGCTGCGTTTTAGCCGCGTCTGGGTTCACCGCCAGACCATATTTATGGCAACCAAGAAGGGAGCAGCAGGATCTTTCAGATTCGGTCAGGCGCGTCTATCCCAGTTTGAGTACAAGGACTACAATCTGTTGGGGGACAGATAAGACCGGCCGGCTGCAGTCATTAAATGCCTCCTTGTAAATTTCTCACTTCCATTAGATTCACAGACCATCGTCCCCTCCATCTCGCTCTGTTCTTTTGTCGCTGTAATAAAATGTTTATATAACAACTTTTATCAGGCACTACGCTAGTAAAATGACTTGGAAACACAAAACAGGTGACATATTTACAGTCACCGACAGCCACCCAACATGAAAGGAAGGTTTCTATACGCGCACGATTCTTTCAAATGGAAATGGTCGATTGTTGCAAATGCAACTGCTGAAGCGTTTATCTCACCGTGGGTTCAATATTAGATTGTTTCTTATAACGCCATCATTATATCCTAATCACTCTCTGTTATCTGCCTTGGCTGTGTACAGTCAGTGATCTGTGTATAAACTTTGCCTGTCACCATCCCAAATACCTGATTACATTGTAGCGCCTCGGTTAAGAAGAGAAATAAGAACAGACGGAGGAAAGAGGAGACAACGAAGGAGAAGATGATTCCGCCACAGATAGATCCTGACGCTGAAGAGGACACTGAATGGGTTAAGGCTAAAGGGAAAGTATGTTACAAATTATTTCCAAAAACTTTATTATCATAAATGCAATAAAATCTAAATTTAGGGATTTGCAGTTCTGCCCTATCTTGTTACTAAGTAAATTCTCGTGAGATTTGCAACATTATATATGTATTCTGTTCATACTAATCTTTTTTTTATTCTGGTAATAACATGGATGTGTAGATCTGAATATAACAATGTTACCTGCATGTCTGAGCAATAGCGTGTTCTAAGCTCTATTATTGATTTAAAGCATACTTGCCAACTTTGGGGCAATGACGCCCGGGAGGGGGCATGGCCATGTGGATCGCATAGTTAGGCCCCTCCCCTGTCAAACATTGCCAATATTGGCCTATCACACCAGGGGGCGGGGTCATGATGATGCATTTAGCCCCACCCCCATCCACTTCACCAAGCGGAAGAGGGCAGTCTGCGGGAGGTTGCCCTGCTCTCCCAGGAGAGCAGCACAGTGGCCTAGTGGTTAGCACTTCTGCCTCACAGCACTGGGGTCATGAGTTCGATTCCCAACCATGGCCTTATCTGTGTGGAGTTTGTATGTTCTCCCCGTGTTTGCGTAGGTTTCCTCCGGGTGCTCCGGTTTCCTCCCACACTCCAAAAACATACTGGTAGGTTCATTGGCTGCTGTTAATTGCCCTTAGTCTGTGTGTGTGTGTGTGTGTGTATGTTAGAGAATTTAGACTAAGTTCCAATGGGGCATGGACTGATATGAGTAAGTTCTCTGTACAGAGCTGTGGAATTAGTGGCGCTATATAAATAGCTAATAACAATATGTGTACAGCTTATATAATGGCAGTGAATTACGTAACAGTCAAGTGCTGCTTAAGATTTAAGTAAGAGGCATTACTTAGAGTAGCTAATTTGAATTTGAGCGTAGCTACTTAATTTTTTTTAACATCTCTTAGTTAAGCAACGCGTCCCTAAAGGTTTGTAAATCACCTGAACCAATGCTTGTTAATGGCAAAAGTCACCTGTTGTATTTACAATAATACACTAGGTGGCACTCTTATAGAAGCATAGGAAGGATATCTCTTGTTTAAGCAATGAGTATTGTATCTAAAATAATATCTAAGGTCTGCAGGACATCAACGTGATGAAATGTCAGCAATTCGGACGATTGTGTAGCCATTTGCATTTGTAGCTCCACTTTTGAGGATAGCAAATTTTTTCGAAAAACAGAATAACATTGTGTCAGCTTTTCAAGCGAAGGGGTTAATCCGATCTGCCATTATTAATACTCAAGCATAAATTAGTTGATTGCTAGCAATGACAAACAAGCTGTTATTACTCAATACCACTTGTTATGACAGCACCCCAGGGTGCTTTAACCTGAGGAGTCATACAGGTAAATGGCATTTGCAAGATTAATTGGCATATTATTTGTGATTCTTATCTTTACAAACAAAAGAGATTGTTCACCTCTCAGGGAGGAAATCAATAGGAGCGGTGAAACGCGTTAATCTCTCGTATCTTCTTGTTCATTATATTTCAATGTAATGTAGGTTGAAGAGTTCTTGGACTTCCCGGGAGCCATCGCCTTTAGGTAAGATCAGCTAAACACTCAAAGGGGTATATTTACTAAACTGCGGGTTTGAAAAAGTGGAGATGTTGCCTATAGCAACCAATCAAATTCTAGCTGTCATTTTGTAGAATGCACTAAATAAATGAAAGCTAGAATCTGATTGGTTGCTATAGGCAACATCTCACTTTTACAAACCCGCAGCTTAGTCCAAAGAGTTACACCAGTAATAAAAGTTTCAGAACCAGGAGTGTTTCACCCTTATGTACGGCCGGAGATCCCCTATGCAGTAAAACGCTATGGAATATGTTGGCGCTATATAAATTGATGATGATGATGATGATGATATGCTCCCAGTACCTCCAATCATTGTGCTGATGTGTGTACCAAGATGTGACATTTCAATTTCTTTTATTCCATAAGTGACGAAGTGACCTAACTAGCTCCTAAATGGAACTAGTCAATAACATGTGTCAGTTACCTTTTACTTTTTTTCCCCCCAGTTACTATAACGAAAAT
Organism: Mixophyes fleayi; assembly: GCF_038048845.1. Taxonomy (NCBI): domain Eukaryota; kingdom Metazoa; phylum Chordata; class Amphibia; order Anura; family Limnodynastidae; genus Mixophyes; species Mixophyes fleayi. Next base: position 335,781,070 of record NC_134405.1, on the reverse strand, counting down.
ACACACCATACAGTAGTAATATTATATAACACACAGTAACCACTTTCTATCAAATATTTGGGTTACAAGAGAGAGAATCGGCATGTATATAAGGTTTAGTGTCCCTTTAATTACAACTTTTTTGTAAGATTTGTCAATTGCGTTTTGTGAAAATTATTATTTTTTGTTTTCACATTAGTGACAAATATCCTGCAAACTGTTCTGAAATACTCCTGCTACAATGTATCCATTATCATTGACAAGAAAATCTGACTATTGAAAAAAAAAAAAAAAAGCAAAAATCAGTGGGTGCCAATAAAGGGTAGAGGGGCGATTCGGACAGAGCTCAACGTCTGTGTTTCACAATTTCAGGAGTCAAAAAGAAGCAACCAGATCTTCCCAGATAACTACGGCGGTCAGTAATGGGCAATTGCCCGAGTGTGACTCAGTGAGTATGAGTGTCTTTAGTGTCTACAAGTGTGCCCTGTCATGCAACTGTAAGAAAAGTCTAATATTTACATTACAGACTGAATGAAACTCTGGTTACAACGTACAATTGTTAGCAGACCTACCATTCTTGAGAAAAGAGGTTATAAAACTGTTCCCCATTGTCTCTTGTATTTCCTGCTAAAATAGCCTGATCATGTGATCATTCAGAACCAATGTGCTGAAAGCTGGCAGGCTTCCTACACTCTGATGTCACGGGAAGAGATTCAGGAGCACAGTGAGCATGCTCCTGCCAGTACCTGTTACATAAACTTCCTCATTAATACAATATAATGTTATCTCACGTTATGTCAGCTTCATTTTCAATTTATACTTTCCAGTGGTACCATTGTTAGGAATTTAAGGAGACCCCCCCCCCCCCCCCAAGAATTAGGAATAGATGTATGAAAACTTCTAAAAAGCGAAAATGGAGGTATTGCCCATAGCAACCAATCAGATTCTAGCTATCATTTATCTAGTGCATTCTAGAACACAATAGCTACAATCTGATTGGTTGCTGTGGTCAACACCTCCACTTTTCCTTTTCAATAGGTTTTATAAATCTACCCCTTATAGTGTAGGTGGAATTCAGTAAATTGTAATGGAATATTTAGGACCACTCACAAGGGGTAAATTGGGACTCACACTCCGCTAAGTAAGAACTGTAACATACGTATAATATATACATAACAGGCATATACGGTGACAGTCTGTATGGGCAAATCTTTAGCTTGAATAAATTCAAAGGGGTATATTTACTAAACTGCGGGTTTGAGAAAGTGGAGATGTTGCCTATAGTAACCAATCAGATTCTAGCTGTCATTTTGTAGATTGTACTAAGTAAATGACAGTTAGAATCTGATTGGTTGCTATAGGAAACATCTCCACTTTTTCAAACCCGCAGTTTAGTAAATCCAGCCCAAAGTCTCTGATTAGAACCACACAGGTCTTCCTAAACAGTAATTACAAGGTGCATGTGGTGGTCAGATGTGGGAAGGTTTCCAAACACTGAGGCCCATAGTCCAGGTCCTGGGGGAAGGGGAGGACACGCATGATATAATATCAGCAATTTGTGATACACAGACATCAGCCATAATTCCAGCATGTTTAATTGGATCATTTGTTTCACTTATTAACTTACATTACGGGAGCACCTGCACATACTTAATCTGGGCAACCGTATGTCTCTAGGGAGAAGCTGGAAGACTGTTCATACAGTCACGGGGAAAGATTATGTAACGGACGGTGACTCAGTTATATATGCTGCATTTTATATAATATTATGGATAGAAGCAATTTGCTAATATTAGGTGAGATTTTGGATAAGGGACAAGGAATGTTTTAATAAATATGGAGAAGCATATGGTGGTCTATGTATTATGGTAAAATCCACCTGAGATAGTTATTCAAATTCCATGATTGTTTTTTTGGGGGAAAATACAGGTACTTTTATTAAATTAACAAGTGAAAAGGGTATTGCTACTGTGTAACTGTACATGTATACAGAATGAGAGGATATACTGAGAGTTACACACAGTATGCAGGACATGACAAGTGGTACTGTGCATCTATCCATATAGACAGAATGAGAGGATATACTGAGAGTTACACACAGTATGCAGGACGTAATAAGTGGTCCTGTGCATCTATCCATATAGACAGAACGAGTGGATATACTGAGAGTTACACCCAGTATACAGGACATGACAAGTGGTACTGTGCATCTATCCATATAGACAGAATGAGAGGATATACCGAGAGTTACACACAGTATGCAGGACATGACAAGTGGTACTGTGCATGTATCCATATAGACAGAATGAGAGGATATACTGAGAGTTACACCCAGTATACAGGACATGACAAGTGGTACTGTGCATCTATCCATATAGACAGAACGAGTGGATATACTGAGAGTTACACCCAGTATACAGGACATGAAAAGTGGTACTGTGCATCTATCCATATAGACAGAATGAGAGGATATACTGAGAGTTACACCCAGTATGCAGGACATGATAAGTTATACTGTGCATCTATCCATATAGACAGAATGAGAGGATATACTGAGAGTTACACCCAGTATGCAGGACATGACAAGTGGTACTGTGCATGTATCCATATAGACAGAATGAGAGGATATACTGAGAGTTACACCCAGTATGCAGGGCATGACAAGTGGTACTGTGCATCTATCCATATAGACAGAATGAGAGGATATACTGAGAGTTACACACAGTATGCAGGACATGACAAGTGGTACTGTGCATGTATCCATATAGACAGAATGAGAGGATATACTGAGAGTTACACCCAGTATGCAGGACATGACAAGTGGTACTGTGCATCTATCCATATAGACAGAATGAGAGGATATACTGAGAGTTACACCCAGTATGCAGGGCATGACAAGTGGTACTGTGCATCTATCCATATAGACAGAATGAGAGGATATACTGAGAGTTACACACAGTATGCAGGACATGACAAGTGGTACTGTGCATGTATCCATATAGACAGAATGAGAGGATATACTGAGAGTTACACCCAGTATGCAGGACATGACAAGTGGTACTGTGCATCTATCCATATAGACAGAATGAGAGGATATACTGAGAGTTACACACAGTATGCAGGACACCAAAGAGGTACCCCAGAAGCCTCCAAATAGCAATCCAATGTCAGCACTCCCCCTCAGCTACTGACACCAACATGCCTCTCAGACAAATAAAGAAATGGAAGTTGCTTAATCAATTTATAGGCTATAGCAGGTGCTTGAAAGGGTGGGGTTATCCTAAAAGGAACAAACACACAGAGATCCCCCAGCACACTTCTATAGCCAGCAACAGATCTGCTATTTCTACTGTAGATAAAAATGCAAAAGTCTTAGTTGCACACATTTGCAAATGTATGTTAAAGCCACCGCCCACTCCACAGCGCTTTTGCTAATAGGGTGGTCCTAACACTAAACAATGAGAGTCCCATATATTTGGGCCATACATATGTGTTTTTAAATTGAGAGCTAACTTACCAAAGAGGTACCCCAGAAGCCTCCAAATAGCAATCCAATGTCAGCACTCCCCCTCAGCTACTGACACCAACATGCCTCTCAGACAAATACAGAAATGGAAGTTGCTTAATCAATTTATAGGCTATAGCAGGTGCTTGAAAGGGTGGGGTTATCCTAAAAGGAACAAACACACAGAGATCCCCCAGCACAGTGCTATAGCCAGCAACACATCTATCCATATATACAGAATGAGAGGATATACTGAGAGTTACACCCAGTATACAGGACATGACAAGTGGTACTGTGCAGCCATCCATATATATACAGAATGAGAGGATATACTGAGACTTACACCCAGTATGCAGGACATGACAAGTGGTACTGTGCATCTATCCATATAGACAGAATAAGAGAAAATAGAACGGATAAAGAGAATGGGTCCAGAATACAGTAAGTGGTACTGTGCATTACTCCACACATAAGAGTAAAAGAGACACTGAGAATGATATCAACAAGCACTGCATACTGTGCATTGTCATTATATACAGAAGATCAGCAGAGACTGAGTATTGTGCAGAGAAGTGGTACTAGGCATGTGTCCCTCTATATGGAATGCGAACGGACACATACTGAAAAACAATAAGGGGATGTTAAAATGACCCAGAAATAACTGCAATGCTCGGGATATGTAATCTGTGCGCTGTGCTGTGGAATCATTAAGGTTCATCTGTTATGAGTGTGTCAAGTCATCTGGCTAATTCTGCAATTAGGAGGTTTGCTGTGCCCGCAGATCTCGTTCCTGGGAGACGTTCTGTCTGTGGAACAAACTCTCTGCAGCCATGGATACGTCATATCTCAGTGTGGTGACAGAATTTAGGAAGTCATTTAGCTACCGAAAGAACAACGTTTAAATATGTGGCATTTACCAGCTGCAAAGAGTAGCGCCTCTGTCTATCTACGGATGGGTCGCAGTAGAATGTCTGGAACTCTCAGGAGATTCAACGTTTTGTGGACCACAGAAGCGACTTTGGGTTCCCCGGAGATGAAGGACAGATCTGCAGCACCTGATGACATACAGAAAGATTGTAACACTTCCAGATCCATTCAGATGTGTTCTGTTTAATGCTTTGCTGTAGGGACAAACACAGCGTAAAGCTCTCAAATATGCACGCTACATACCAAAAACAAAGTGGTTGGCACAGTGCTTGGCATTGCTGCCTACCGGGTCCTGGTATCTGTCTGGGCTTCCTCAGTGTGTTGCAGCTTCTTGCCAGAGCATAAAGATGCACCGCTAGGCTAATTGGCCTCCAAATTGCCCACAGTGTATTTGTCGGCATGTGGTAGGAAATTAGATCGCAAGCTCCACTGGTGCAGGAAGTCATGTGTCTGAATAACATTCTCTGATGGCACAGCACGGCAGAGAGTGTTGACAATCAATATGATAATAGCATTCAGGCATTTACCATTTATTCATAGAGAAATAAAAATAATCAGTACGCAGCATTTTATTGTGCATTACTGCAATTTGCAAGTGTGTGTGGATACATTCTCCTGACCCAGTGAGACCAATTATTTAATTACTATGTATTTTTCCAGGCTCCTATTCCTAACACAAGACACAACGCTATCTTCTTGAGAGACAATGAGAAGGCCAAACGGGGGTTGCAGTTGAACCCCTGATATCATAATGAAGAGTGACCCTGAACAGAAGACTCACAATGGTACGGATAATGCAGAGGGGGACTACAAACACCAGGAAATTCTTACAAAATTAAAAAGATTGCTTGACAAGTCCATCGCCAGCCTGGCACTGTATCCTGACAACGTCACCGACGGGTACAAGGAGCATAGCAGGGGATTGTATCTAGCGTTAAAGTAGATTATGTATGACTATACAATATAAACATAAGGTTCTTTACCGAACATTGTGCTCTAAATATAACATATTTTCTTATTAATATTTAAAATATTTAACAATAATTTATTTTCTTGATGTATAAAGCAAGTGTAATCTAATATCGGAGACCTGTTTAGTTATAATGCCCCCCATCCCCCCTCCTTATAAAGTCACCATCGCTTACAACCGTATATTTTTTATGCCGAAAAGTACATTACAATCTATTAGTTCAATTATATGTTAACCACCTTATAAGGCCACCATGCGGCCCTCGAACACCCAGCAATACTGGTCCATCCGCTCCTCTTTTGAGCCTTTGGAGCATATGGTCCAACATCGCTGGGTCGCCCAAATTTTGTTTTGTGGCTCTGCGGTTGAATGTTTACGCCCCTGTTACCACCTTCGCTATAGCACCAATTTGGGCCTGTGTTTGGCAGACAGCTGGCGATATAAAGAAGGAGCAAGGTACTTGGTCATCTCCAGCATTCTATCTTTAGGCCACTGGGGGGCACTGTTTCATTGTAATCTATAGAACGCTGGTCCATCAGCTCCAACTGCCCATCTTTTGAGCCTTTGAAGCATATGGCCCATCGCTGGGCTGCCCACATTTTTCTTTGAGGCTCTGCGGTTGCATGTTACACCCCCGTTACCACTCCCGCTATAGCACCAGTTTTGTCCTGTGCGATATAAAGAAAGAGCACGGCAATTGGTCATTTTAACGATTTTATCATTTGGCCACTGGGGGCACTGTTTCATTGCAACCTATAGAAGATAATCATTTTAGGCCAAGAATGCAATATAACAGCGAATAAAATACAGAATAAATTAAATATATGTTTTACTAACTATTTTTTTAAAAACTAAATAAAAATAATCATTTCTATAAATTGGATCTATTAAGTCTTTGATGATTTTTGTCTCCACTGTATAATAATATACATGTCGGAGCCTAATAATACTGTTACATAAGAAAGCGCATTCTCCTACAAATAGCGTGACCGAGCCCAGGAAATGTGCTAACGACTTGTACAGATAATTAACCAAAACAAAACAGACAGATAAGATGAACTAATTGGTTCTATTCTGCCATAATGTTTTATGTTAGCAGCCTGTGGTTGGTGCTTCTTGCTGACAGTAGAGACGTCAGGGCATTTACTGACGTATGGCGGCTCTGTAATGACACAAACAGGAATGGTGGGACATAAGCCGCATTCTCTCATAATGTATGTGGCCAATTCAACTAAATATGGCCCTAGTGCATGCTGGGAACTTAACTTCAAATATGTAATAAATGAGCAAGGTGGCTCAGGGGTTAGCACTTCTGTCTCACAGCACTGGGGTCATGAGTTCAATTCCCGACCATGGCCTTATCTGTGTGGAGTTTGTATGTTCTCCCCGTGTTTGCGTGGGTTTCCTCTGGGTGCTCCGGTTTCCTCCCACACTCCAAAAAAAACCATAGTGTTAGGCTAATTAGCTGCTATTAAATTTTCCATAGTCTCTCTCGATCTGTGTGTGTGTGTGTGTGTGTGTGTGTTAGGGGATTTAGATTGTAAGCTCCAATGGGGGCAGGGACTGATTTGAGTGAGTTCTTTGTACAGCGCTGCGGAATTAGTGGCGCTATATAAATAAATAGATGATGATGATAATGATTTATTGATATAACTGATTATCCTACACCCTATTTGCAGAGTAGGATTCTCCCAACACTGCACAGGTCACAGCAGTTCAATTTGTGGAGCCGCAAAGAACGATAGTGTCATACAGTATTTATAGAGTATATTTACATAGCATATGATTATTTTGGTCATGGGTAAAGTTGGTAAATCCTGCACCTGCCACTTGTGATTGAAAATTGACTTTAACAATGCCTTGAACTTATTACATTTTTACCAACTATACGCAGTTTAGGGGGTCCCCTATATTAGTGGACTCCGATGCAGCCAATTTTGGAACTGGAAAAGGTAGAAAAGTAAAGGGTCAGTGAACAGAAGTGAGTTAGTGAGAGGGAAAGGCAGAGTTCAGTATTTCCATATGGCTTTATACCAACTAGGATATCACTAGGATGTGAGGATATTGGGTTAAAGGTACTTCGACATAGGTTAAATAAATTACATATGCAAATAGTGGGTGAAAGATTCACCCTTTTATTATATACATATAAAACACACAGCACACAAATAACAGAACATAGATGGCAATACCAGAGGGTTCATCACCCTTCAATCTACACACTCCTTTGATATGCAAACCCGGAAGCTGAACCACACTTCATTTCTCTACTCACATTGTAGGGAACAAGTTCAATGTCATCCTGCTTTTGAAGGTCCTCAAAAAAGCACAGTCCTCATAGACACCATGATAGGCACATCCTAGGCATGATCCTAGACCAGGATCAGGTTAAACCCCTGTTTTCAATGTCCTGAAACCCCCATCTTATCGCAACTACCACCCAACATTTCAATTTTCTAATTCAGTACGGCCTATGCCAGTAGCACACCTCCAGCTATCAGGGCAAAAGTGCTGGACATTCCCTTAGAATAGAGGCCGGCCAACCTAAATAGGAACAGTTGGGGGCTCTGGGCATTAGCATGGCCATAACTAGGCAGTGTGACGTGCACCCACCCAGGGAGCAAATCCAAGGTGGGTGCCACGGTCCACTGACGGAAGTTCTCTAATGCAAAAGTTCCCATCAACATACTGGGAGTGTATGTGTGTGTGTCTGTGCACGTGTGCGTGTGTGTGTGTGTGTGTGGGGGGGTCCCTTTATAAACTTTCTCCACATACAGACCCCACCCTTATCTGCTTAGCACATATATATAAATATTCATATTTTTGTAGGTTGGTTGGTCTTAATCCTGTGCTCTCTTCAGTAAGAAGCCTCATTTCCTTCTCAAATCCTCTGCCTTCAGCGTGATCCTGTGTTAACTGTGACAGTAGCTAATAATATTGTTTCAGAAGAAGTCATTCCATTGATTAAATTTCTGATTAAAATGCAGCTTCACGGACAGGTTGTTTCAGGTTTTGTTTTCGCTTGTACATTTTACAAATCACTTTTCTTTTCTTGTAAATGACCCCAAGTATGTGGCTGCTGTCAGGGACCGGGGTCTAGGACAATTTATTACACCATAAATATAGAGATGTTTATTCTCATTAACCTGTTAAGGGTTTAACTATAATCCAGTTCATATCGATGCAAAACCTGCATTTAATCTACTGACACGAGATGTGTCTGAAATCCCAGAACAGACGGCTCAGATATGCTGTAACCCACGGCAACCAAATTGGCATTATCTGTAGAGAGTCTAGTGTGAGGGTATTGATCAAAGCCAAAGCTAATTATATATATATATATATATATATATATATATATATATATATATATATATATTAGTGGATGGTTGGACACTTGTGCCACTAGTACCATGCTATTAAAAAAATAAAAAAGGGCCACTGTGTTATTTAAAAATATATAGCTCCCGAATAGTAATATAATGATTTGAAAATTATTTTAATAACATTTTTTTGCAGCCCTCTGGCGAATAGATTTCTAACCTATCTACTTGTGAGCTGGATATTTCAGCTGACATATCAGAGGTTCTTAGTTTCCCAACCTGGGGTACAGCAATGGGATCCTCAGATAGATTCAATGCAGTATGCTTATTAGTGACCATATACAAAACTATTTAGACCGATAACACACTTTAAGGCAGTGATGGGCGACCTGAATAAAGCAGGAACGGGTCTACATGTCAAGGCTCGGAGGGCCACAGGTGGCCCTAGCATCGCCTGTTGCCCATCACTGCTACAACAGGGTTGAGACACTTGAATTTAGTGAGTTGGAATATTAGTCTGAGTTCCTCCTCTTTTCACTTCTAGAATGTGTCAAGCGGACAAGACTATTGATAGTTTCGTTACTTCCTTGCAACAATGTTGCTGCACTCTGGAAAACAGTTAACACTTACTGCTGCAGAGGAACTGATACATTGAAAAGCTGTTTTTATTCACTGCTTTCACATGGGTGCAGAAGGGGGGTGAGTGGCAGGACCAATCAGCAGCTGCAATACCCCCTCCAAAGAGCTTATTAACGCCAAGGGGGAAATGTATCAATGTGCGCATTGTGCAAGTAGCCAATATTTGGTGACTTTGCAGGGGAAATTTAAAGGGGCAATGTCTTTAAAGGTAAGACACTGCCTTTCATCATCATCATCATCACCATTTATTTATATAGCGCCACTAATTCTGCAGCGCTGTACAGAGAGCTCACTCACATCAGTCCCTGCCCCATTGGAGCTTACAGTCTAAATTCCCTAACACACACACACACACACACACACACACACACTCAGACTAGGGACAGTTTGATAGCAGCCAATTAACCTACCAGTATGTTTTTGGAGTGTGGGAGGAAACCGGAGCACCCGGAGGAAATCCCCACAAACATGGGGAGAACATAAAAACTCCACATAGATAAGGCCATGATCGGGATTTGAACTCATGAACCCAGTGCTGTAAGGCAGAAGTGCTAACCACTTACTCAAGGGGCTGCCATTGCCGCTTTAAAATTTCCCTGCAAAATCACAGAATATCTGCGGCTTGCAAAATGCGCACATTGATACATTTACCCCCAGATGGTAACATAGCTTTAAACCATTATAAAAGGAGTATCAATGTTTGCAAAAAACAAATCATATTATCATTATAAGGATAAGAACTACAGAAATGAGTAGACATCTAGTGTTAGTAACCCTGTAAATGTTACATGTGGCATCTTATAATACTGTTCTTCATCTTGAAGTCTCTTGGAAGAGAAGGATCAGTGTAAATACGGGTGTTTATTAAAGACAACATGCCGTGTCAGGTTATTGGTTCGGTAGCTCGGGCGAGGGTCACACTAATAAGAGAGAGGTTTCTGATGTTTGCTGTAGAAGTAAAGAGGAGTTGAACTGGAAGGAGAGGTCATGGTTTTTAAATGACTCTTAAACTCACATTCTGTGAGTCATTCATGAGCGACAAGTAGATGGAAAAAATATGTATTTCCAGAGAGGTCAAACTTACCATTCCGTCTGCTTTCGAACATTGCACTACAAATTCAAGATTTTTAAATATGAGCCAGGAAGATAAAATATATTCTTCATCACTAATAATAAAATGACTGTGCCGCTATGGGGAAATCCTATTTGGTGGAAACAAGTGGAATACAGTCAGTCTTGGGTGGATGAAATTCTCACCATGAGATTTGTCCCACTAGCTGGGTAGAGCCATAGTGAGCACGACATATCTCCCAAAATCCCAGCCAATGGGACAAGCGACTTAGCTGTTGTGGTGGGAGGACAGCCCCCCAGAATCTGGTCTGTCCCGCTTAAAACACAACGGCTGTGAGGTGTGCCTGAAGGGATCTGGTTGTCCCCCGTGACATCACAGTTGGTGAAACGATGGTTGAGGGTGGTTTTGCATGACAGTGGGAAGAAGAACTTTTCTGAAGTGCCATGAACGTCACACGGCGTAACGCAGCTTTGGAGGAAGGAGCTTGGAACATGAATACCCCCAACATTTACACAAGCTAAGTCGGATAAAGTAAAACTCTGCCCAAGAACGCCCATTGTTGTGCAAAGATCCGTCCAATTCAGTATAAGCAGTGTACAATGACAGCATTCAGTAAGCCCATCACTGCTAGGGAGACCTGAATCATTGTGCGTTTGAGATCGCTGCTGGTCAGCGAACAACGTGCAAGGAGCGAATGCTACAACGTATCATATACATGTGCTACATGAAAAAACAGTCGGTATTTAACTTATGGTGCAAAACAGAATACTAATTTGCACCCCTTGCATTGTAACATGGTTTTGTCCAGGAGACTGAAATAAGAAGTTTCTTAAGTTAAGATCCTTAGTGAATCAGGCCCCTGGTCTTTGTGATGGTAATGTCCGTGTTTTATGTGTGTCCTGTTTTCCCTACTGTACAGCGCTGCGGAGAATTGTGGTGGCTTACAAATCTATGAAAATAATAATAATAATAATAAAATAAGTATTTATTATTACAATCTTCCACAGATCATCCAAAAGATTTGGCTATGTGGCCCACAGGTCTAATTACGTCCTTGACATCTGCCTTATTGTTTTTGTGCTTCTGCAGTATACAATGTGCATAGGTTATACCTACCTCTCCCAGTGTGTCAGGGATACTCCTGAATTTCGGGTAGGTCTCCCAGAGTCCCAGGAGAGGAGGCCATCCTCCTCGCTGACCATTTTCTAGCAATAGCGCCATTGTACCTTAGGCGGGGCCAAAATTATGCAGATCAGGGTGCCATGCCCCTCCCCCTTCCTCAGCTGCCACTTGGCCACCCCTCTGGACCTGCCAAAAGAAATAAACTGGATTGTATACTTATAAACCCATATACTGCTAGGTCCTATAACCTCAATGGTTACAATGTATTATTCCCATTTATAGTTCCACAGTGTCTAAAAAAATATAAATTTAAAGCGCGCATTTCCATTTTGCGTGTTTTTGTTGCCTTGTTAGAAACATTTGCAGCTCAAACACAAAGAAAATAATTCAACATTCCGAGAGCCGTCCGCTGTAATTGTTCGGTATAATTAATATCAAGTAGAAATTAGCACAACAGTAAATGGTAAGATAATTACAGATGCTTGCTTCATACTACCTGTAAATTAAACATTGCAATAAAAGAAAACATCAGTCAAACGTACCCAATGCATATTCATTAGAGCAGAACTATTAAACAGCAAATTTCTCTATGCAAAAATTTAATTATTTCTTAAAACCATTGTACAATTATACTTAAAAGCATAGCAAACATGTTTAGTCGGCACCATGGTCATTTACAATGTATTGATACAGGCATGGTCTCACAATAATTACACACCACGGCTCTTAGCATGGGCAGCCCCCAGGGGGCTGGGTCAGAGCATAACATGGCCACGCCTTCATTCTACTCAGTAAGTACTACAATGGGGCGTTTGGTTTTCTGAGGTTTTTTTTCTTTTAGGAAAAAAAGCCTTCTTTTATGTTTTTAATTTATGACAAAATATATTAACCCACTATTCAGTGGTTGTCTGTATTTACACAGTAAATCATTTTGTCATAATCCCAAATATATATACTGTCATTACAGTGATTGGACCTTCTCACTTCAGTGCATCCAGGACACTGGCTAGCTTAGAGTTCACATTTCAATTATTACACCGGAGTCAGCCATTTTCTGAGCTGATCCGAATATATCACTGTGTGATTTTTAACCAATTCATAGGCTGCATTCTCAGTGATGTCACTGGTTCCTAGTGACTGGATAGGCTGCACTCTCAGTGATGTCACTGGTTCCTAGTGAATGGATAGGCTGCACTCTCAGTGATGTCACTGTTTCCTAGTGACTGGATAGGCTGCACTCTCAGTGATGTCATTGGTTCCTAGTGAATGGATAGGCTGCATTCTCAGTGATGTCACTGGTTCCTAGTGAATGGATAGGCTGCACTCTCAGTGATGTCACTGGTTCCTAGTGACTGGATAGGCTGCACTCTCAGTGATGTCACTGGTTCCTAGTGAATGGATAGGCTGCATTCTTAGTGATGTCACTGGTTCCTAGTGAATGGATAGGCTGCACTCTCAGTAATGTCACTGGTTCCTAGTGACTGGATAGGCTGCACTCTCAGTGATGTCACTGGTTCCTAGTGAATGGTTAGGCTGCACTCTCAGTGATGTCACTGGTTCCTAGTGACTGGTAAGGCTGCATTCTCAGTGATGTCACTGGTTCCTAGTGATTGGATAGGCTGCACTCTCAGTGATGTCACTGGTTCCTAGTGAATGGATAGGCTGCACTCTCAGTGATGTCACTGGTTCCTAGTGACTGGATAGGCTGCATTCTCAGTGATGTCACTGGTTCCTAGTGACTGGATAGGCTGCAATCTCAGTGATGTCACTGGTTCCTAGTGACTGGATAGGCTGCACTCTCAGTGACGTCACTGGTTCCTAGTGACTGGATAGGCTGCACTCTCAGTGATGTCACTGGTTCCTTGTGAACGGATAGGCTGCATTCTCCGTGACGTCACTGGTTCCTAGTGAATGGATAGGCTGCATTCTCAGTGATGTCACTGGTTCCTAGTGAATGAATAGGCTGCACTCTCAGTGATGTCACTGGTTCCTAGTGACTGGATAGGCTGCATTCTCAGTGATGTCACTGGTTCCTAGTGACTGGATAGGCTGCATTCTCAGTGATGTCACTGGCTCCTAGTGACTGGATAGGCTGCATTACTTAATTCATATTTACATTTGGACTGAGGCAGGAAAGAAACCCCCCTTTTGATATTTACAGGAGAAAATAAAGGGTGTTTCTCCTGCTCTGTGCAAGGAATAAATTACATTATTACACCAAGATGTTATATATTTTTTAATGTAATTGCCTTCACTTTACTGTTCCCCAAACATGCTGCCTTAGACAACTGCCTCCGTTTGCCTGTTGATAGACACAGACCTGTCCCTGCCGCACACTGGACAGAGGAGGTCTGGGGAATAAGTGGATGTATTCACTGCAGCGTTGTGCAGGGATTGGGGGCAGCATCAATGCTACCCTGCTCTATTGTGTCCTGACTTTAAGCGGCTTCCATTTACATACAGTCTGGTTGCCAGTGACAACCGGTTAAATACCAGCCACAGTGCTCTGTAGTGATCGAAGGCTTTAATTACCTTTTACGCTCAAACCATCCCAAAGGAAAAGAAAAGTACTATAGTAAACCACTAAATTACCATTACCACTTCCTCTCCCTTCCCTCAACCCCTATTGTCTCCATTTGCTTCCCTAATCTTCCTGAATGTTAGCTCTCACAAGCTTGGCCCTCTCCACCTTCTAAACCCTCCTCCTCTTTGTAATGTTTCCTTTGTTCCAGTCCTGTCTCCTTATGTAGCTGCTTTCTCTATTGTCTCTTCTTTAATTGTGTTTTACTGTTTCTATTGTTTGTCGTGTCCCTTACTTATCTGTATTTTGTTCTGTTTAATTTTTGTGAGTGTGTGCGTCTGCGGTGCATTGCGTTTTGCCGCACCGCTCATTCGCTTGCTGTAAACATGGGGTGGTCTTTGGACTTGAGGCAACGTTGCTTATAGTAAGACCACTGTGGGTACCTGTGCATACGGAATAAGCCTTTGACAAGGCGTTTTACCGTGCGCTGAAAGCACCTTCATCGCGACACACTGCGGACACCTTCTCGGCGTCCATATACAAAGGGCTTATGAATAATGTGCTACTTCTTCAATGTTCTGAAGTCTTCTCCTTGGAACGGGAACTTCATCGCCTGAAACAATATTGAACTGCAAAACACGACCCTGAAGTAGCTTTTTTGTTCATTTATCCTTAATTGTAACAGCTTACAAAGCAAAAAAAAAAAACTCACTGTGCATGCCAATTTTTAATACTTAGTAGCTGCAATCCATTCATTAGTATGAGATGGGGACTTCCAGACTGTAAACTGAATAATAATCGCGTCAGTTAATTTGTTATTCTCACAACACCGCACTCCGCTAGAACTTGTTTGCAACGGATGTCGGGGAGTTTGCCTTGTGATTCGTGAGGTTCACTGTTTAACCTGTGGGACACGGTTCTATAATGAGAACCTTGGCCGATAGGCTTTTCTGCAAATAACATGGAGATTTCGCTGGCTATTTCTGTCTCCGTCACTGTAGAGAAGGGGGCTGCTTGTTGTTACAGCAGAGGTCACAGCTCAGTTCTGTCTGATCGTGTTTTGTCACTTTATGTCGTCTTCTCATAGGAAATAAAATAATAGCTCATTAGAAGACATTCTCTATGAAACATTTACCTACAAGTATTAAAGCCTTAGATAAAGCTAAAAATACATCAACCTCAATGACATAAAGCCAACTTGTTTTATAATGTAAACATCCTGCTTTCTCATTATAAGAAATATATATATATATATATATATATATATATATATATATACATAAAGAGAGAGAGAGAGAGAGAGAGAGGGCCTGATTCATTAAGGATCTTAACTTAAGAAACTTCTTATTTAAGTCTCCTGGACAAAACCATGTTACAATGCAAGGGGTGCAAATTAGTATTCTGTTTTGCACATAAGTTAAATACTGACTGTTTTTTCATGTAGCACACTGCAAGACTCATCTACCTCTCCCGCCGCTCCTCCTCTGCCTCCCCTCTCTGCCTTGCCTTACACTGGCTCCCCTTCCCCTACAGAATTCATTTCATCCTCCTCACCACCACTTACAAGGCTCTCTCCCACTCTACTGCCCCTTATATCTCTAACCTCCTCTCCATTCACACTCCCGCCCCCTCCCTTCGCTCGGCCAATGACCGGCAACTCTCCTCCACTCTGATCACCTCTTCCCATTCCAGAATCCAGGACTTTTCCCGTGCAGCCTCCCTTTACTGGAATGACCTCCCTCGCTCCATCCGCCTCTCCTACTCTGTGCTCCTTCAAACGTGCACTCAAAACTCACCTCTTTCTTAAAGCCTACCAACCATCTACTTAACCCCCATCTCCTCCGCTCATTCTCCCCTCTCTCCCATTGCCTCAACTGGCTCCTCTTGTGCTGGGTCTGTTTAACCCTCCCTTAGGATGTAAGCTCGCATGAGCAGGGCCCTCTTCCCTCCTGTCTCCTTACCTGTTCTTCTGCTCCGTGTTGATTGCATCAGCCTGCCTGGAGTTTCTGAAGTATTGGTATTTTTTGTTTACTGTACTGTACTGTTATACACTGTATAGTCTACTGTTTGTACTATGTGCGGCGCTGCGGAAGCCTTGTGGCGCCTTACAAATAAATGATAATAATAATAATAATAGTAATAATTGCTTAGAAGTATACTTAGAATCATAGTCCTGCTGCAGGCTGACATTCATCATCATCATCATCATCATCATCATTTATTTATATAGCACCAGCAAATTCCATAGCGCTTTACAATGGGGAACGAACAGCAATAAAACAATACTGGGTAATACATACAGAGAGGTAGGAGGGTCCTGATCGCATACTTACAATCTATGGGATTTGCCCAGTCAACTGCTGACCACAGAGGAACAATGATAAAATAGATTGGTGACCTTTCCTGTTCCTTATTCCTTGCACTCTGCGTAAATCGCCCACCTTACCAGCACCAGCACAGCCTCGTACCATCACATTTCCTGCACCATGCTTGTCAGAAGGCATCAAGCAGTCCTCTTCTAGTTTGCCCAAGTCTCACATATGTTCTTCAAACCAGACACCTCAAACTAAGACTCATCCGTCCATAATGTACTTTTGCCCATTTTAACCTTTTATCATATTTGCCCGTTTCAAACACGGCTCTTTCTTTCCAACCCTTCCTCTAAGATCAGCATCCAGGAGTTGTGCCATTACTATTGCTGTTGACACTGGTATTTGGAGTGTACTATTTAAGGATATTGCCAACTCAGGACTTGTAAGCGTCTTCTTCTCCAACTGCAGACTTTGACGTACTTATCCCCTCGTGCAGTTGGGCTCCTGGACCAGGGCCGGATTAACCCTAGGGCTAACTGGGCTATAGCCCAGGGGCCTCGGGCATCCAGGGGGCCCTTCAAAGTCCTCGGCAGCAACCTTGATCGCTCCGGCGGCGGGGGCGCCCCATCCCGATCAATGCTGCTAAACACTGTCAGTGCAGTCCTCCGTCCCCGGCGCCGCTCAGTAATCTGCTTACTAGTAAGGAGCTTACAGCGTGCCGCGGAAGGAGGACTGCACTGACAGGTAAGTGCTTGGGGGGGGTTCTGAAGGTGACTAGCAAGGGTTCTGAAGGTGACCAGCAAAGATTCTGAGGGTGACCACAAAGGTTCTGAAGGTGACCACAAAGGTTTTGAAGGTGACCAGCAAAGGTTTTGAAGGTGACCACAAAGGTTCTGAAGTTGACCACAAAGGTTTTGAATGTGACCATCAAAGGTTTTGAAGGTGACCAGAAAAT
The DNA here is from genome assembly GCF_038048845.1 of Mixophyes fleayi. Taxonomy (NCBI): domain Eukaryota; kingdom Metazoa; phylum Chordata; class Amphibia; order Anura; family Limnodynastidae; genus Mixophyes; species Mixophyes fleayi. The sequence goes on along the minus strand of NC_134405.1, from coordinate 335,763,745 downwards.
GTTCTGAAGGTAACCACAAAGGTTCTGAGGGTGACCAGCAAAGGTTCTAAAGGTGACCACAAAGGTTCTAAAGGTGACCAGCAAATGTTCTGAAGGTAACCACAAATGTTCTGATGGTGACCAGCAAAGATTCTGAAGGTTACCCCAAAGCTTCTGAAGGTGACTATCAAAGGTTCTCTAGGTGACCAACAGAGGTTCTGAAGGTGACCACAAAGGTTCTGAAGGTGACCACAAAGGGCTCCTTGTGAGTAAGGAGACTTTGCTAAACACAGTTAATTGCAAAATGCTGGCAATTTGCAGCTTTGTGTGATATCGACCTTATGTCCCACGAGTGATTAAGACACCAAATCTTATGGGTGATTCTTAATCGCTAGAGCACTGATACATTGTAATGGATGGAATGTTGGAACTAGTGATTATAGAGTGTGTATAAACACTAGTTCCGAGTCTCCATTCTAATTGCTCATGTCACATTGTCCTTAGGCTTGTCGCCTTGTCTCCCGGTGCCAAGCCAGGGCCCTTCAGAATTCAATCAGTTGGTATAATAAGTTTATTTTATATCAGCTGGAGCCCAGGTAATGTCAACAGAAAAGTGAACGGTTATGACTGAACCAGGAAAAAATGGGCCATTTTGACAGGTCTGAAAATATAACAAGTCTAAAAAATTCTCAGCTTTGCACTAACTACATAGACAGCTAAAGAGTGACATATAAATATTATAATACAGAAGCCCGTGTAAAAAGAAGTTTTGTTAAGACCAATATAAAAGAGTTTTATATTGTTTGTGTCTGTGGAAAAATAGGTCAATGGTTTAATTTATAACTGTGATCTAAGCATGGATTTCTGTACAGTTTATACCAGTGATTTATGTGCCAGCCTCTGTGGTTTTCACAATCAATATTCTGTAACTGTTTATCTTATCTTGCAAAGCTTTACCGTTGTCTAAAGACTTTAATGTCTGATCAGCCATAAATCTCAAAACAGCATTTAAACTAGCGGCATAAATAACATTATGCATTTAGAAAGACACTTGGCTTTTTTTCCCCGACTTCACCTCGATAAAATGCTGCATGTAATCTTCACAATTATCCTATCTGCTCCCCCATTTTCCATCACTGAAACGTTTTATCCTTTTATTTTCAAAAAGATTGTGCTATTTGTGATGTTTCCTCCGGAGACACTCACCGATAATTCAGGCTACTAGAAATGTCAAAGAAAATTGTATTTTTCTTGTTAATTACCTTGTGATCTTCTGTCATCAGTTCACTGACTATAGTTGAGGCCTCTTGTCTACGATCAAGTGTAGTACCTGCCCATGTAGGGTGGAGTCACTCTCTGAAAAGAGAGGTCTGCTTTGGTCTGATGCCAGAAGGCCTATGGTGTTTGGACCCTAAATACCTGTGCCCAAGGTCAGGGCCCGGAGGTGACCTGGAAATCATTGGTTGGTGAGACCGGGAACCCTCACCCAGAGTAAGGCACAATGCACTCACTAACTCTGCATCACCTCTTATTTCTTGGTCCTTGTCTTTTGGCTGGATCATAATTTTTGTTTAACCCCATTGGCCATTAAGCCTGGGCATTCAGGCACTTTTTTATTTTTTATTTATTGACACCAGCAATTTGCACTTTTTGCAGTTTAGCTGTATTTTTCATTTGTGTCTTTTTGGCCACACATCTCGAGGGGTTTGGGTATAGACCAGCGGCTCCCTGATGTGCCGGCGGTGCTCACACAGGGGTGCTGTGGCCAGGGCTGGCGGTGAGCGGGGTGAGCAAGGCGGGGGGTTGGGGGGGCCCAAGTGCTCCCCTCTGACTGCCACTCCCTGTTTGTCCGCCGACCGGGCAAAAAGAACAGCAACTTATATATACAGTGCCAGGGTGACCTCCTCCCAGCTTCTCTCCTCCCTGCATGACGTCATCACGCCCAACATTTTCAGTGAAGAACGAAGCAGTGAGGAGCCTGAAGATAGAAGACGGAGGAGAACACAAAAGCAAACAGAAGACAGAAGAAAGAAGGGCAAGTAAAAAGTAAGTCAAGGGGCACAGTGGGAAAAAGAGAAGGAGCCCATTGTGATATTGTGAAAGGGCACATTGTTAAGGGTCACATTGTGATATTGTGAAGGGATACATTGTAAAAGGGCGCAGTGTGGTATGGTGAAGGGACACATTGTGATAGTGTGAAAGGGTCCATTGTGATATTATGAAGGGGCACATTGTTAAGGGGCACATTGTTAAGGGGCACATTATGATATTGTGAAGGGGCACATTGTTAAGGGGCACATTGTGATATTATGAAGGGGCACATTGTTAAGGGGCACATTATGATATTGTGAAGGGGCACATTGTTAAGGGGCACATTGTGATATTATGAAGGGGCACATTGTTAAGGGGCACATTATGATATTGTGAAGGGGCACAGTGTGAAGGTATACATTGTGATGGGATACATTTTGAAGGAATACATTGTGAAGGGGTGCTGTGTGATGGTGAAGAGGCCTAAATAAGTTTCTGGAGGCTCCCTCCTTCCGAGGGGAGCTGAAAGTCAGTTCTCTCTACGGAAAGCTTCAGCCTACCTAATGGGGAAAGGGAGTGCCCGAGCCTGGCGGTGGAGGTCGGCTTGAACACCCTGGAATCCAAAGGGGCCTTTTAGCTCCAGAGGTCAGAGGCTCACTAGCTTCAGAGGAGGGGGGCATGAAGACCAATGTCCCTCTCTCGGGTCTTTTGGCAACTGGATGATGGAGTTTAATGGGGTCCTGCCACCCTTGTGGAAGGGTCCAAAGGTTGAAGTCCCCAGCACAGGCTTTTGTGTTGTATAGAGTGTGCTAGAATGCTCTCTGTATTGTATAGGGATCACTAAAATATTTTCTATATGTATATTGTTTAATAGGGTAATCTCTGTGCTGTATAGATGCACTAGAATGATCTCTGTATTGTGCAGTTTTTACTATGATATCTGTAATGTATATATTGGTCATTAAAGTCACTAGAATGTTCTCTGCTCTGTACTTTGGTAGCTAGAATGCTCTCTGTACGTTATAGTGATTATTCGCATTCTATGGATAATTAAAGCAGAATTAATGGCAATATTATACAACCAAATGCAGGATAAGGCAAATATTCAGCGCAACAGTTTTGAAATATTGATCCTCTCTGATTCTAAGCTGCTCACAGAAGGGTGTGCGGTGTAACTGGTATTTATCTGTGTCATAGTCTCATTTCACCCGAGCACTTGAACAAACCACTTCACTTGCTGGATTCCAGCCGCACACAGCTGTGTTCCAAACATATCTAATTCATGGCTATATTATCCCTGCTCCAGCCATGCAACCCGACATCTCTCCTGCAACGTGAGATCAATACTGTACGGGTGTCCCTCCGGTGCCCTGGCTGCCTGCTGCACAGGGATATTTATGGATGGGACTCCTTGTTCAGTTTATATAATATAACAGCTGGCAAATAGCAGAGAGCTCCTGTCCCCTGCTGCTCTACCTCTTCCATTGTGTGGGTAATTGTCACTATAACAGTTTGTTCCATGTGTGTATAAATCCACCCATAAACACTTATATAGGAAGAGCTTGTCCGTGTTCTTTATCTCTACATTACTGTGAGACAACCCTAGAAAGTGTGTACAGAAAGAGGACAGCAGAAGCTATGATAGATAGATAGATAGATAGATAGATAGATAGATAGATAGATAGATAGTAGATATGGGATAGATAGATAGATAGATAGATAGATAGATAGATAGATAGATAGATAGATAGATAGTAGATATGAGATAGATAGATAGATAGATAGATAGATAGATAGATAGATAGATATGAGATAGATAGATAGATAGATAGATATGAGATAGATAGATAGATAGATAGATAGATAGATAGTAGATAGATAGATAGATCGATAATAGATAAATAGATAGATACTGTAGATAGATAGATAGATAGATAGATAGATAGATAGATAGATATGAGATAGATAGATAGATAGATAGATAGATAGATAGATAGATAGATATGAGATAGATAGATAGATAGATAGATAGATATCAGATGGATAGTGTTAGAGTGGAATTGTATGATTATTGATTTAATATCTATCATGTGCTAAGCTTTAGATGCTAATATGTTATGCTATGACTTTAAGAGAAATTAAGGAGATATTATTTTCAGTTTAAAAAGACAAATTATTCAAGGTTGGCCACGCAGCGCCATGTTTCCATCAACAAAAACATTCCAAGAACATGTAGTAAAGTTCTTGATAAGATAAAACCCAAGGACTCAAAGATGGGGGCAGCACAAGAATATTGGCAAAAAGCCTGGAAAGAGATAACACACAAAGAAGAAAGAGTTGTTTGATCTTTGATGTAAAACTGAAATATATATATTGTTAATTGATTTTCTCTCATTATTTTACTGTCTTATAATTGGTTGTTCAGAATCTATACCCCTAGACTTACATGTATAAAAATAAGCGCTGAAGTGGTCTCAAATTGGAACAGAATAAAGCTGCTCAGCATTATATCATACAGGTGTTGAGTATTTTCTGTTCACCAGTCGACTGAAAACAAAGAAAGATCTGACTGACATTGAAGGTGCTTGATAGAAGTATCGGTGAACCCCGATACCCCAACATTTCTGGGGGCTCGTCCGGGATGCTCCAATATCTCCACACCTGACGCCACACTCCACTGATGTCCAGAGAGCTGCTGAACTAAATCCGGTGAGTAAGAAAAGTGTAGATTTCTACCTTCTTACTCAGTTCAGTATTTCTTTGTATGTCTAAGGAAAGTCAGTTGAGGTGATTAGAGGGTATTCTATGAACCCAATGTACAGTCAGAGGAAAGGATAATGAAATGATAAATGTATGGATACTGTAGATTATGATGGATGTAGACAATTTGAGTTAGAAGATAATAAGAGAGGTGTATGTAAGAATTGTACCTGCTGCATTGTTCTGAGAAAATATTCAGGTTGCAAGGGACCTAGACTATAGTGTGTTACAACTACAAATGCATATTACGGTTTTGTAAGTAATGAAAAAGAACTATATTTTACGTTAGGGTGCATTTGAATGAAGAAATACTACATATTGGCCACAAAATCATATGTTACCAGATTATAAACCTATATGTCCATACACTGACTTGAGGGGAAGAATCGGATCAGCCATAAGTGCCAGCCTTTTAATCTACAGCCGATAAAACTCACATCTGGTGTTCCTATGGCAGACTAGGAGGTAAAGGATTAAAGATACTTATAGTCTGTACAAAGGGGAAAATTGTATTACCTTATTTCACTTATAAGACATTGTATCCCAGATACTGACAGTACTGTGACCAGTAACCCAGTAAATGGGGGCACAGAACAGTAAGATGCCTACTATAGGCAAGCCTATGGATATAATGAAAAAGAGAGAAGGTAGTACAGCTCTTTAAAGAATTCATAAAGTACTCCAGAGAGCAGGATTTCCCCCAGAAGGGACATTAGACTTACAGAAATGGTATGGGTTTTATTTGAATAATAAAGAATGGATAAAAAGGCTTGGCTATGAAGATCAGGTCAATGTGTGGATATGCTAAATGTATGTTTGATCCTGCGCAGCTGAATGAGTGAAATGTGCCCCTCCCTTATTCTGTGTAAAAGATTTCAGTGTGTTGAGATAAGAAGCACTCTGTTTTATGTTATCTGACAATGTATGTAATGCTGATAAAATATGTCCGGAGTGCTGAGTGATAATAACATGTTGAGGCTAACTTGTATTTAGTCTAATGCTGGGACTTGTAGTTCCACAGCAGTAGGCTGGAAGGTATCAGCTGATTTTTCTTTCTCTGTATGTGAGTTTTGTCTCCGTCTTACTTCGTGTGAGGGAGATCTGTGTTTGTCTGTCTTGTCTGTTTATTTTTTTTTTTACAAGAGACATGTTTCAAGGTTAAAGAAGTTGTACATTTTGTAAATAATATAATGCCTGCCTGCTTAATTCTAAGCTTTTAAAGAGATGCATAACAAGTGTTGAAATGTTTTGGTCCGTCATTACACGATTCAGTGGTCGGACAAGTTGGCTGGGGTCCAACAAGCCGTTTCTGTATTTGAACAAAATAATTTTGTTTCTGAAATTTGAGAAAAATAGCTTTCTCTTTAATGAAGTTGAGAATTGTGGGAGTGAGCTTTACATGAAGATATATATTACAAGCTGTTTTTATCTGTGTGAAAATGGCGCTGATAAATGTTCTCAGAAATCAGGAGGGTTTGTTATGCCCATAAAGAAATGTTACGAGATAAAATGTCGTCTGTGAGCGAGAATTGTGAATATATATTTGTACTTTAAACATGGAAATCACAGAATCTGGAAATATGTGTGAATATTTGGTTTACAAAGAGATGATGAGAAAGGAGTGGCTTTGAACACTCGCCCAGGTCTCGTCACTTTGACATTCCCTGTTTGTGATATTGGGGACTGCCCCTTTGAGGAAATCAGTTTTTCATTGTATGGAACGCATAGCGTCACAGTTAAGCTACAAAGAGAAACTTTTAAACAAGTGTCGTATTAGCAGCTGTTCAATGTGAATTAATAACAGTTACTGTAATTTCTAGTGAATAAATGTTAATCTCTATGCAAAAGTTTTTTTCTTCACAGAAGCTCTCCAGCTACAAAGCACCCTTTCAATCCAGATTGAATTTATCCAACTACCAATGAATAGAAGTTTGCAATGTTTTGATCCACAGCTACAACAAACATAAGTAAAAACTAATCAAGAATTTAAAAACCGTAGACTCTGCTGAGTAATGATTACCTTGTTTTGGAAAGAGATATTAGAGTTTATGTGCTATTCGCATAGCAAATGCATGAACCAGATGGTTTTTCTGTATGTGCAGAAAGCAAAAGGTTTTTATTTTTATCCTCATAACAATTTTGAGTCAATCAGTGTTGTAAACGCATTCACTGCCATTATTTACTGTGCTATAATAGTAATATACTGCAAGTCCTTCCTTGTATCGTGGGTATGGTAATGTATTGATGGGAATTCAATATTTGTACGGAAATGAAAAAGATTCAAGACTTTATGGGCTATTATCTGTGTTTTTTCATTAGCATTTCTGGGTGATAGTAAGATATTTACACTCTCTGCTGAGCAAAACCAAATGTTTAACCAATTTTAAGCTAAAGCAACTTCAGCACCAGCACTGGCTTTGCCAGATTGTGACAGAGCTACTCAAGCACACAAAGTTGAAGGTTTTACTCGAGATAAAGCCCAACATCGCAGACTGTTTAAGACCAGATTCCTTAATGACCTTTCTGAAACATATCATCAACAATTGTTCCTTATAAGACCAGAAGCAGCAACAATGGAAATGCAATCCATGCTCCAAGTTCTGGAAGATATAGAAGACCGGGAAAAGGAGAAGCAAAGGAAAGCCAAAGACAAATCTCAAACTCAGAAAATTACCATTCATGTGGTCCAAGAGAATCAAGACTGGAAGGTTCGTACAGACACAAGAGGTGCACCAAAGCAACAAAAAAAAGGAAAAAGAAAACATGACTCTGGAAGAAATGAAAAAGCAAGGCGTTTGTTTCTTTTGCAAACAGAGAGGGCACATGAAAAGAGATTGTAACCAAACTCTGAAAGACAACTTGACTAAAGGCCTAGTGAATATCATATTACATAATGGTCAAGAATGTGAGTGTCTAATTGATACTGGAGCAAGCCGCACTGTATTAATAAAACAGGAGGTACCTCAACAACTATTAACAGAAATTGATTTACCTGCTACAGGCCTAGCAGGAAAAGAAGTAAAACTAACAGAAAGTAAACCAGTTACACTTTTAGTAGGTGAAGAGACAATTGAAGTACCAATACAATTTCTCACTTCCTCATCTTGTCCCTATAATCTGTTGGGAGCAGATGTACTTTCAAAGATACAAGCCAGCATCAAATACACCCCAACTGGAGTAAAACTCACAAGTCAACTCCCATCTCCAGTCCAAGAAGAGCTTACAGCAGCAATCTAGATGCTAGAGCAGATGAGCACATGTCACAAGGATAAGACTGTTAATCTACCAGATTGGCTGAACATAGTACCAGACAAGTTATAGTCCAAAGGAAAACAGGATGTGGGTACACTTAAAGTAAATCCTGTAAAACTGACACTAAAGCCAGGAACACATCCTGTCTCAATTAAACAGTACCCACTTGCTGCAGCTCAAACCAAAGCGATCTCAGAACAAATACAAGAATATCTACAAATAGGGGTGTTAAGAAAATGTCGCTCTCCTTATTCTACACCCCTATTCCCAGTAAAGAAAGAAGATGTCGGACAAGGGGGTGCAATACTGGATGGTTTATGACCTAAGGAGGTCAACAAAAGACTTCTGATCAACACTCCCATTGTACCCAACCCCCACACTTTGCTTAATCAGATACCGCCAAATGCAAAATGGTTTTCAGTAATTGACTTGGCAAATGCTTTCTTCTCAGTCCCAATCACAGAAGATAGTCAACTTCTTCTAGCCTTCACCCATGATGGAAACCAATATTGTTGGACAAGACTATCTCAAGGAGGAGCCACCAGCCTATCAGAATTTTCAGAAGCAATGGCACTAATTCTCCTAAGATGGAGGTCTATCAATCCAACTACTCAACTCATTCAATATGTAGATGATCTCATGGTGGCTGCGGAAGCTGAAGAAGAATGCAAAGCAGATACACTGTCATTACTTTGTTTTCTGGCCGAACAAGACTGCAGAGTATCACCAAGCAAGTTGCAACTAGTACAAGAAAAAGTAATATTCTTAGGACATTGTATCTCTGCAGGAACCAGACATCTTACAACTGAAAGAGTTAAAGTTATACGAGACATGAAGACACCAAAAACAGTCAAAGAAATTAGAGCCTTTTTGGGACTCCTCGGATATTGCAGAGAGTGGATTCCTTCAGCTTCAATTCTTATGCAACCACTGTATGAATGCTTGAGGAAACAACAGGGAACAGAACCACTCAATATAACTGAAATAGAGAATGCAGTGCAAGCCCTGAAACATGCTATCTCTACTGCACCAGCACTTGGACTACCAGACTATCTGAAGCCTTTCACATTGTTCTGCCATGAGCAGTCAGGACATGCTCTAGGAGTCCTCACACAGAAACATGGAACGAAGCAAAGGCCACTGGCCTATTATTCTGCACAACTCGATCCAGTTATAAGAGGTTCTCCATCATGTATACAAGCAGTAGCAGCAGCAATACTGAAAGAAAAAGTAGCAGATATGGTATTGGACCATGCACTTATTACTCAAGTTCCACATACAGTCACAGAAATTCTTAATCAAGCAAAAACAAGACATTTGTCTGCAGCCAGACTAACTAAATATCAGGTAGCCTTGCTCAGCGCCTCACATGTAACAATTACCAATTGCACAGTCCTCAATCCAGTAACCCTGCTCCCCATTGATGATTCAGAAGAGGGGAGTAAGGGGAGTCGCAAAGAAGATGAATCATCAGACAGGGGATATGAGGACCTGAGTGAAGCGTCTGAAGAAGAAACTGAAGAAATACACACACAAAAATTTTCACATGATTGTTTGGAACTTATGAAATTAGAGACTTCAGCTTTGCATAATGTTACTGACACACCACTTTCAGATGCAACCCTAACTCTTTATGTAGATGGATCTAGATACTATGTGGATGGAGTTCCATATACAGGTTATGCCATCACAACTGAGGAAGAGGTGCTTGACTCAGGAACACTGTCTAATGGAGCATCAGCACAAGAAGCAGAATTGATAGCTCTAACTAAAGCTTGTGTATATGCAGAAGGACAAAAAGCCAATGTATATACAGATTCACGTTATGCCTGGGGAGTGGCGCATGACTTCGGTCCCATTTGGAAAAGCAGAGATTTCCAAGGATCAAATGGAAAACCCATCAAACATGCAAACTTGATTAATGAACTGTTTAGAGCATTGGAACTCCCTAAACAAGTGGGAATTATAAAGGTTCAAGCTCACACTAGAGAACAAACTCCAGAAGCAAGAGGAAATAACTTTGCAGATCAAGCAGCAAAAAAGGCAGTCCTCCAACCAAAGAATACTACATTTCTTGTAGACTCAACAGAAGGTGACACAGACAAATTTCAATTCCCAGACCTACAAAGCCTTAAAGACTTTCAGAAACAAGCAACAAAGGAAGAAAAGAATAAGTGGGAAAAAGAAGGTGCACAGCTTGATGAGCAAGGAATATGGTCAAAAGAAAATAAATGGTGCCTACCAAGAGCCTTATACCCAGTAATGACTCAGATTGCACATGGACAAGTACATCATTCCAAAGAGGCAATGACTAATAGGGTATGGAAAAATTGGATTGCCCCTGGATTCAACTCTGCGGACACAAACTATGTGGCAGCTTGCTGGATATGTGGAATACACAATCCAGGGCAAAGAGTAAAGATCCCAGGAGGAAGCATTCCAAAGGCTTTCTATCCCTTTCAGAGACTTCAGATCGACTATATACAACTTCCTAAATGTGGTACCTACGAGTATGTGTTAGAAGGAAAAGCTACTGCCAAAAATACAGCAAAGAAATTAATCTCAGAAGTCATCTATAGATATGGGATACCTGAAGTTATTGAATCAGATAGAGGTACAACCTTTACAGAAGAGATAATGAAGCATGTAATGAAGAACTTGGGAGTATCACAAGCTTTTTACACTCCTTATAGGCCACCAGCAGGTGACATTAAATTGAAACTACAGAAAATTATGCAAGAAACCAAAAAGACTTGGTTAGAATATTTACCAATAGTTCTGTTTAACATTAGAACTACACTTATGAAGAGACACAGGTTTAGCACCAAATGAGATACTGTTTGGCACAGCACACAGAACAGACTGTTATTTTCCATAGCAACTACAGCATGTACGTGGTGATTTGTTGAATTATGTTGCTTTATTACAGAAACAACTAACTGAAATACATGGTCAAATGTTCTCCTCCATTCCAGACCCTAATTTTGATACAGGTACCCATAAACTGCTATCTGGGGACTGGGTGGTCATAAGAAAGCACATCAGGAGACGTCTTGAACCCAGATATAAGGGTCCTTATCAAGTCCTGTTGATGACTCCCATGGCAGTGAAAGTACAGGAAAAAGACACCTGGATTCACGCTTCACACTGCAAAGTCTTTAAATCAGGGGAGTCTTGTTCTGATAAATAGAAATGACTGTCTTATGGTATTGATATGTCTTTCCAGAATATTTCTGCCTGAAGTAGGGGTCAAGGCCTCCCTAACCCAGTATGAAACAGACAGATAAGTGACAAATTGCCTATGTCACTGTGAGAAACAGAAGGGGAAGGAGTGCTCAACAATTTGCACTCATAGGAGAATAAACTTTGAAAATGCCTTTGTGAATACATAACCTCATTGGCAAAGTTGTCAGCAATGATTCATTTTGAATATTGCCATTAGTAGCAAAGGGTTTGGCAATCCAGCTCATTGTATATGTGGTAGAGAAAATTGTTATATGGCTGATTAAGAAATTACTGACACTTGATTGTTGTTCCTGCAGGAAAAATAATGAGCTTCCAGAACCAGTAATGATCACAGAAATTTCTACAAGTTTAATGTCTGAGACAAACAGTGAACATTATCAGCAATGGTCAACAATCAAACCAAAAACCTGCAAAGTCTGCAACAAGAGATTGACAGTGACCATCGAGAAACCAGAATGAAAATTGATGTCCTATTCATTAGTGGGACATATTTGTTAAAGAATCTTATTCCATATAGAAAGCAATGAATATCTTGATTCATCCATTGATACTAATTCTTCTTGTGCTAACTATAATGATTATATGGAACTGCTACTTAAAATGTAATACAAGAAAGTTTTTGAATAGATATCAGCAAAGTATTCCCCTCTATGCAACAAGATAAAACATTAAGTAGGGAAAGAAAAGTTATGGTGATAAAGTACCAGAGATATGTGCTTAATGAATTCTTGTTCTAATCATATGGGGTCCTTATGATACCATATGTTTAAATGTAGGTACTAACTGTCTTCTGCTGAGTATCGCCATGACTGATAGGTAGAGGTTAATAGTTGATATTTAATCAAAGAGGGGAATGTTAGAGTGGAATTGTATGATTATTGATTTAATATCTATCATGTGCTAAGCTTTAGATGCTAATATGTTATGCTATGACTTTAAGAGAAATTAAGGAGATATTATTTTCAGTTTAAAAAGACAAATTATTCAAGGTTGGCCACGCAGCGCCATGTTTCCATCAACGAAAACATTCCAAGAACATGTAGTAAAGTTCTTGATAAGATAAAACCCAAGGACTCAAAGATGGGGGCAGCACAAGAATATTGGCAAAAAGCCTGGAAAGAGATAACACACAAAGAAGAAAGAGTTGTTTGATCTTTGATGTAAAACTGAAATATATATATTGTTAATTGATTTTCTCTCATTATTTTACTGTCTTATAATTGGTTGTTCAGAATCTATACCCCTAGACTTACATGTATAAAAATAAGCGCTGAAGTGGTCTCAAATTGGAACAGAATAAAGCTGCTCAGCATTATATCATACAGGTGTTGAGTATTTTCTGTTCACCAGTCGACTGAAAACAAAGAAAGATCTGACTGACATTGAAGGTGCTTGATAGAAGTATCGGTGAACCCCGATACCCCAACAATAGATAGATAGATAGTAGATATATAAAAGATAGATAGATAGATAGATAGATAGTAGATATATATAAGATAGATAGATAGATAGATAGATATCAGATAGATAGATAGATAGATAGATAGATAGATAGATAGATAGATAGTAGATATATATAAGATAGATAGATAGATAGATAGATAGATAGATAGATAGATATAAGATAGATAGATAGATAGATAGATAGATAGATATCAGATAGATAGATAGATAGATAGAGAGATAGAGAGATAGATATATAGATATTAGATAGATATATAGATAGATATGAGAAATAGATAGATAGATAGAGAGATAGATAGATAGATAGATAAAGAGATAGATAGATAGATAGATAGATAGATAGATAGATAGATAGATAGATAGATATGAGAGGGAGATCGTTAGATATGAGAAATAGATAGATAGATAGATAGATAGATAGATAGATAGATAGATAGATAGATAGATATGAGAGGGAGATCGTTAGATATGAGAGATAGATCGATAGGATAGATAGATAGATAGATAGATAGATAGATAGATAGATAGATAGATAGATAGATGTGAGAGAGAGATATTTGGATGAGAGCGATAGATAGATAGGATATATAGATAGAAATATAGATAGATAGATAGATAGATAGATAGATAGATAGATAGATAGATAGATAGATTGCATGGCTAATATTAAAAACATTGTTCAGCTATATCCTTTTACTGTAATGTAATGTAGATATGTTATTAATTTTCTCAGATATATGCCAACGATGGAGTAAATTAATTGTGCGATTTACATCTCAGGAAACATAAACAACTTGAAGAAAATATGTTAATTTTCTGACCATTCTGCCCCTTGCCGATAGGTCAGTAGACGACTAGTTTAATTATTAGATTGCTAACAGATACACAACATTAATTCAGAAGAGTCGCACCTTGTCAGTAAGTAAATATAATGTGTTTTCTTAGCTCTGGTCTATAGAGACACAATTGGGGGTGAGGACTATGAATTAATAATCATTTTGGAAGCAGATGTACACTTGCTGAAAAATAATTACCTTCATCATGAAACAAAGTATTTCAATTATTTGATATAAAGAAATCGTTACCAACAAGCCATTGAAAGTAGCCCTAAATAATTTATGTGTAGCTTATTCATTGAAAGCCAAATATTTCAGAGTATGTGTGTGTGTTCCCGGTAAATGAAATCACGTGTCCGGCTCTTTCCCCCAAGGATTTGTTCTTCAGCTGTTTAATAGTTATAGGCATATGCAGTATTATCCTATCTTTTTTAGTAAGCGGAAAATTGGAAACAGAACAAAGCTTTTCTAGAGCTGGGAAATTGCGTTTTCGTTGTTACAAGGCTTTAGATATGCGGGACAGAGCATCAAGGTGGGGTCACGAGTTCGATTCCCGACCATTGTCTTATCTGAGTGGCGTTTGTATCTAACACCCGTGTTTGCGCGGGTGTCCTTCAGTTGATCAAGTTTCCTCCCACACTCCAAAAACCGGTTGATAGGGTAATTGGGCACTGATGCATAAATAACCCTAGAATATAGTAAGGAATTTACACTGTTAGCTCCAATGGAGCAGGGACTGGTGAGAAAGTCAAACAGGCAGACTCGATGGGCTCAGTGGCGGATCCAGGGGGGGTGGGGGGGTTGGGCGATCGGGGCAATCGCCCCCCCTAGCAGGGGCTTGCTGCCGGCGGCTGCACACTACGTGCAGGTCCGCTCAGCAGTGACAGTGTGCTGCCCGGCTTCTCTGATTGTGTTTTAAACACAATCAGAGCAGCGGGGCAGCACACTGTCACTGCCGAGCGGACCTGCACATACTGTGCAGCCGCCGACAGCCTTAAAAGGCAGAAAGGGGGCGGGGCCTAAATCGCCCCCCCCCCCCCCCCCCCCCAAATCGCCTGGGGTAGAAAATCTTTCTAGATCCGCCCCTATTTTTCAAAATTATCTGCAATTATCTTTCCATAAGTTTACTCATTTTCAACTTTTACTTTGCCTTAATAAAAGAATGAATATCCCCCCCCCCCCCCACCCTAGGGATTCAAACCCTTCCCGAAAACTGGATATCAAAACGCTGTTCTGAGTAGCTGCAGCTTTCTGATAAAAATGTGGGATAAATTGGGTCAGGACATAACAACCACTGAGCAATGTTACCTCAATTGTTTGAAAGCCTTCTCTAATGCAGACTGCACCCACTTTCAAAATCCTCTGAGTAGTTTTGATTACAGAAGTCAAAATTTGTGGAGGAGGGTGAGGGGGTCTGGATTTTGGAAATGGTTAAAATCCAAGGATGGGTCACTTTAATGGTTTTTTAGAGGTTCTCATCAGTGGATCAAATTAAAATGGTGAAGAACTGGGGGCAATTAAATTATGAACTGTTGTTATTGGGTACAAAACATTGATTTATGTGTGCCTATATTATGCATTTGCATTTTGATAAATCACCATATATATAATTTTTGTGTCAATGTTTTTGTTACTCCAGCCTAAAACAAAAGCGATATAAATAATAATAATAATAAAAAGAATAATAATAATAGAAGATGTTTATATTGCCTCTCTCGCTCTCTCTCTCTCTCTCCGTCTCCCTCTCCCTAAGCAAGAACATCTATATTTTAAATAAACAATTATTTTGGTGTGATGCTAAATTCAGAAGTACAAGACAGCTGGCAGATTTTAAATGTTTCCACCCATTTTTATTTCTTTTTAAATTAGTTTCGCCAGCTGAAAATTTAGGTGGTTTATAGTTCATGGCTCTTAATTCTCTGCTGTTTTATGGCTGAAATAAAGCACTTAAACATTCTCCATTTTCTACAATATTAATAAGGGTTTTTAAACTGATAAAAGTAAGGACAGGTGTGAGGGATAAAAGTCAGCCATAAACTACGGTCTATTGTAACAAATGAGTTTGCTCTTTGTGCAATAAAGGTTTTTTATTTTATTCATTTGTTTTTTGTTCTGGTTTTGATCCTGTATCCTGCAACCGACCTTTATCAAACAAGCTAATTTTGTTTAAAACAATAGCTGCAAGTGATATATTTCAACCATAAAGCAGCACAAAAAGAAAATGGGATGAGCTGGTGACTATGAATGATTAAAAATTGCCTTTTTCTAATAAGCTATTTATGTATTACTCAAGGGCCATATTTGGGGTAAAACATTCCCGTGTTTTAGACATTTCTTTTTCTGAAATATTGTTCACTGTAGTCATGAAATTCAGGTAACAGTGGTACACAAGGTCAGAAAACAACACAATGCTGAACAAAGGAGAGAAATATGTTCAAAGCAGAAAATCAATTTAGCAATACAAACAAGTGTATCCGGAAGCTTGTGTAGAACCAATGAAAGGGCAATCAATGCTGCCAAGTTTAGGTAATTAGTAAACCTGGGGGAAAGAAGGAGGTTTGCTGAGGAAAAAAGACTGAGGGGTATATTTACTAAACTGCGGGTTTAAAAAAGTGGAGATGTTGCCTATAGCAACCAATCAGATTCTAGCTTTCATTTATTTAGTACATTCTATTAAATGACAGCTAGAATGTGATTGGTTGCTATAGGCAACATCTCCACTTTTACAAATCTGCAGTTTAGTAAATCTAGCTCTAGGAAGCAGAGGAACGGGAGGAGTAGAGGTGTAAAAAGAAAAAATCCACTCGTGTACCACCAAGTGTAGTCGCCAATAAAAGCAAAAGTGTGTTAGAGAAATTAGACAGAAAGATCTATACTGGTCTTATGCATATTCACCAAGTCTCCCTGAATGTCAGGGAGACTCCCTGAAATAGGGGTGATCTCCCTCACTCCCTGAAGAGTCTGGCATTCTCCCTGATGCTGAGCCAGTACAAGACGTGGTTGGCTTCGCCATCTGTGGCATGATGACACAGTTCAGAAATTGTGTCCTATGTCCATGTATTGATGCCTATGGAGGTGGCCATTTTCATGGAGACCAAGATTTAATCAAAGACTGACAGGTAAGACAACATGACTTCAGTAATGGAGACAGAAATGTAAAAGACACTTCAGCCTCTAGAGATTCATTAGTTGCTTTTCTTTAACGCATGGTTGCCTACTCTCCTGAAATGTCCGGGAGACTCCCACATTTCTGAGACACCTCCAGGCTGCTGGGAGAGCAGGGCAACCTCCCGGGTCTTGCCCCTACAATAGATAAGTAGTGGGGGGGGGCTTAATTACGCAAATATTGCGTCATCTCAGCCCCACCCCCTTCTGTAATTGTCCAAAATTGTGACAACCGTTTAGGGGGCAGGGCTAAAATGATGCGATTTGTGAAGCGCCGCCCCCACACGCCCACCTCCCCCGGGATTTCCCTGAAGCCAACGAGGAAAAGTTGGCAAGTATGGTCTTATGTTTAGTACAATCTAAAAAGTAATTTGTAAGCATTTTCTTTCATGCAAACATTCATTAAAGGCTTAGCTAACCCTACCCAAATATTAGCCCAATCCTCTGTGTCTAATGCCTCCCATGAGTAGATAATTTTAGTCTGCAAAGCGCTGAATAAATCTAGAATTCCTGTCCTGACTGCGTTGATTTTGAAATTGGAGATAGAGGAAAATCATTTTATCTCATGAAACAGACTGGGGAGGTTTGTAAGGGATTAGTAATAAAACTACAAGTCCCAGCATACCCTGACAGTTATAAGAAAGATATCTGCTAGTAAAGCATGCTGGGACTTGTAGTTTCACAACACCTGGAGAGCCATAGGTTGGCCAGGCCTGTTCTAGGACATACTTGCTTACTCTCACGGAATTGAAGGACGCTCCCGAATTTCGGATTGTGCTCCCGGACTCCCGGAGGAGTAGGCAAACCTCCTGCATTCGCCGAAATTCACGGCACTGAATGGTGGGGCGGGTCTTAATCGTGTCATTAAGCCCAGCCCCCAGCTATTCAGTGCTGTAAATTTCGTCATTTTATAGTGGGGGGGGGGGGGGGGGGGGGTTGGACTCCTGCTTGGTGCAATGGTAAATTAAGTTTGGGGAGAAGGCACACCCAGTCACCTGGACAAACGCAGAGAGGATGTGGTACAAGACTGCAATTCAGGCTAGGTATGTGCCCTGGAAACCGTGAGTTGCAAGTGCTTTGATAATGAAGGTCCAGACAATGCGTTAAAATGCCTTTTTTCGCCATCTAAAGCCAATGTTTCAACATTTTTTTTTAAACATGTCAATATGCAGATTTGTCCCTGGCTTTTAGCATTAGAGATTAATAAGCAGGTAGATACATGAAATTACCGCAGATCAAGGGGTGACTGTTGCACAGTTTGGACAGTGAGATAAAAAGATAAATCTCTCCCAGCTGGAATGATTTTTCCAGCTGGGAGATTTTTCTAAATGACATGCACGTGTGCAAAACAGTTTATTTCGCTGCAATACGCTTCGTGGCCTCTACAGCGGCCCTCTAACCATCAGGAGGGCCACACATTACCTTAATCTCACTAATAAGGTAAAACAATACATATATATATATATATATATATTTACTAGGTTTTATATCCCTTTCACAAGTAAATTTTCCCATCTTCTACTTGTAATTTTCCAGCAACACACATAACGACTAATAGCTGATTCACTTACAACGCCTGGCAGTCCTTGCTCCATTCAGAGTAAGATCAGACGATTGCAGGAGACAAAAAGACACCATTAGATTTGTGCTTTGTTTCTGAGATGGTCCTATCCATCTATCCAGTAATTAGAGCTTATCAGCATCTCAGGATAAAGCTGTGCATATTTGATATGAGATTCAATGCATTTTTGGTAATTCCGCTAAGTGACACAAAGGTCCTTTTATTGTGGGGGTCTGAGAGAAGCGATAGCGTTTTTAATTCCCAATGATACAAACAAGTCGGCGGTTAGTTCAGAGGATGCACCAAAATTATTCCCATTTATAGCCCCTCTCTGATCTGCTTTCATGTCCTCCAAGTAATTATCCATCTGGTAGTTTAATTTTCTGCTTTGAAAAGAGATGGAAAGAGTTACTTGTGCACGGCCGGTGGGCACAGAAGTAAAGTTTTGCACCTGTGTGCGCAGAAAAAGACACAACTCTGGCTGGCATGGTCCTTAGCATACCCCTTTCCATGTTTGTTTGTTTGTTAAGATCCAGGGGTTTCGCTAGAAGGATGACCTGTCCTAGATCGCAGGTTTTGGGGGGCAACAAAATGACGGGAATTCTTTTAAAAATGCTGTTTTCTTGAATAAGGCTTAATTAAGTCGATTAACATTTGCCTTTTTCATCTGAACCAGTATATCTGAAATGATATAATTACATTATATGTCACCCTCTTTATGATATCACCCTCGCTGTAATGCCAATGTTAGTCTGTGGTTCCAGCTTGAGGTATAAAGAGGGAGCCCGTCATGGGTCTGATTGATCTTTGATGCGCCATATCTGGCGTTAAAACGCTCTGCACATGCTTAGAAATGGACTTTACGCCAGTGAACCCAATTGCATCCAGTTCGTGTCTGCACGCAAATCATACTTCCAACTGCCCACGTCATAAAGGGCGGAACGGTGGCAAGAAGGGGCAGAATCACTAAGGCAATGTACAGTTAGGGTGTGCCGAGGTCGAGAGTGTACATTTGTCCGAGCTCTGGACATCTGTTAAGTACGTGGTTTTTTGCCGTATCGTTTGCACCAGCTACAGGCCGGGTGTATCTGCCGACTGGTAGTAAGAGAAACTATAAAAATGCATTTTATGTACATTATGCATTAAGAACATCCCGATCTATGTAATTCATGTGAAAAATGTTTTATAAAATATATTACATATATTTTCTATTAATGATTATAGTATTAAGTTGTTTATTTGTTTTATAAAATATTTTTTTTTGCATGCGTTCTGATGGGACTTTATATTCTGTTCCGTCTGTCTGTATATGGCAAGTAACGTACAGACAGAGCTTTTACTGTAAATTTAAATAGTAAATGTTCTTGTTGCTTATTCCGCATTTCTTCCATTTGTTTATATCCCATTTTTCTGGCATTCACTTTATACCTAGAGGCACATCCACTAGAAGACACCTGCGTCTGCTCTCCAAGAGCCAGAGGGAGCATCCTTGAGGGATATTAATATTAGCTGGGAACAAGAGGGGACACTAGCTGGGAAGAGAAAGGTATATTAGCTGGGAAGAGGACGGGAAATTAGCTGGGAAGAGGACAGGATATTAGCTGGGAAGAGGACGGGAAATTAGCTGGGAAGAGGACGGGATATTTGCTATGAAGAGGACGGGATATTAGCTGGGAAGAGGGTGGGATATTAGCTGGGAAGAGGATGGGAAATTATCTTGGAAGAAGACGGGATATTAGCTGGGAAGAGGACGGGATATTAGCTGGGAAGAGGACGGGATATTAGCTGGAAAGAGAACAGGATATTAGCTGGGAAGAAGAGGGTATATTAGCTAGGAAGAGGATGGTAAATTAGCTGGGAAGAAGACAGAATATTAGCTGGGTAGAGGACAGGAAATTAGCTGGGAAGAGGATGGGAAATTAACTGGGAAGAGGACAGGATGTTAGTTGGGAAGAGGACGGGTAATTAGCCGGAGAGAGAATGGGAAATTAGCTGGGAAAAGGACGGGATATTAACTGGGAAGAGGATGGCAAATTAGCTGGGAAGAGGACAGGAAATAAGCTGGGAAGAGGACGGGATATTAGCTGGGAAGAGGACGGGATATTAGCTGGGAAGAGGACGGGATATTAGCTGGGAAGACGACGGGATATTAGTTGGGAAGAGGACAGCAAATTAGCTGGGAAGAGGATGGGATATTAGCTGGGAAGAGTACAGGAAATTAGCTGGGAAGAGGACAGGAAATTAGCTGGGAAGAGGACGGGATATTAGCTGGGAAGAGTACAGAAAATTAGCTGGGAAGAGGACAGGAAATTAGCTGGGAAGAGGACGGGATATTATCTTGGAAGAAGACGGGATATTAGCTGGGAAGAGGACGGGATATTAGCTGGGAAGAGGACGGAATATTAGCTGGAAAGAGAACAGGATATTAGCTGGGAAGAAGAGGGTATATTAGCTAGGAAGAGGATGGTAAATTAGCTGGGAAGAAGACAGAATATTAGCTGGGTAGAGGACAGGAAATTAGCTGGGAAGAGGATGGGAAATTAACTGGGAAGAGGACAGGATGTTAGTTGGGAAGAGGACGGGTAATTAGCCGGAGAGAGAATGGGAAATTAGCTGGGAAGAGGACGGGATATTAACTGGGAAGAGGATGGCAAATTAGCTGGGAAGAGGACAGGAAATAAGCTGGGAAGAGGACGGGATATTAGCTGGGAAGAGGACGGGATATTAGCTGGGAAGACGACGGGATATTAGTTGGGAAGAGGATGGCAAATTAGCTGGGAAGAGGATGGGATATTAGCTGGGAAGAGTACAGGAAATTAGCTGGGAAGAGGACAGGAAATTAGCTGGGAAGAGAACAGGATATTAGCTGGGAAGAAGAGGGTATATTAGCTAGGAAGAGGATGGTAAATTAGCTGGGAAGAAGACAGAATATTAGCTGGGTAGAGGATGGGATATTAGCTGGGAAGAGTACAGGAAATTAGCTGGGAAGAGGACGGGATATTAGCTGGGAAGAGTATGGGAAATTAGCTTGGAAGAGTATGGGATATTAGCTGGGAAGAGGACGGGATATTAGTTGGGAAGAGGACAGGAAATTAGCTGGGAAGAGGACAGGAAATTAGCTGGGAAGAGGATGGGAAATTAACTGGGAAGAGGACAGGACGTTAGTTGGGAAGAGGACGGGTAATTAGCCGGGAAGAGAATGGGAAATTAGCTGGGAAGAGGACGGGATATTAACTGGGAAGAGGATGGCAAATTAGCTGGGAAGAGGACAGGAAATAAGCTGGGAAGAGGACGGGATATTAGCTGGGAAAAGGATGGGATATTATCTGGGAAGAGGACGGGATATTAGCTGGGAAGACGATGGGATATTAGTTGGGAAGAGGATGGCAAATTAGCTGGGAAGAGGATGGGATATTAGCTGGGAAGAGTACAGGAAATTAGCTGGGAAGAGGACAGGAAATTAGCTGGGAAGAGGACGGGATATTAGCTGGGAAGAGTACAGGAAATTAGCTGGGAAGAGGACAGGAAATTAGCTGGGAAGAGGACGGGATATTAGCTGGGAAGAGTATGGGAAATTAGCTTGGAAGAGTATGGTATATTAGCTGGGAAGAGGACGGGATATTAGTTGGGAAGAGGACAGGAAATTAGCTGGGAAGAGGACAGGAAATTAGCTGGGAAGAGGACAGGAAATTAGCTGGAAAGAGGATGGGATATTAGCTGGGAAGAGTACGGGAAATTAGCTGGAAAGAGGACAGAAAATTAGCTGGGAAGAGGATGGGATATTAGCTGGGAAGAGGATGGGAAATTAGCTGGGAAGAGGACAGGAAATTAGCTTGGAAGAGGATGGGATTATAGCTGGGAAGAGGACGGGATATTAGTTGGGAAGAGGATGGGATATTAGCTGGGAAGAGTACGGGAAATTAGCTTGGAAGAGTACGGGATATTATCTGGGCAGAGGATGGGATATTAGTTGGGAAGAGGATGGGATATTAGTTGGGAAGAGGATGGGATATTAGCTGGGAAGAGGATGGGATATTAGTTGGGAAGAGGATGGGATATTAGTTGGGAAGAGGATGGGATATTAGTTGGGAAGAGGACGGGATATTAGTTGGGAAGAGGACGGGATATTAGCTGGGAAGAGGATGGGATATTAGTTGGGAAGAGGACGGGATATTAGTTGGGAAGAGGATGGGATATTAGTTGGGAAGAGGATGGGATATTAGTTGGGAAGAGGATGGGATATTAGTTGGGAAGAGGACGGGATATTAGTTGGGAAGAGGACGGGATATTAGTTGGGAAGAGGATGGGATATTAGCTGGGAAGAGGATGGGATATTAGTTGGGAAGAGGACGGGATATTAGTTGGGAAGAGGACGGGATATTAGTTGGGAAGAGGATGGGATATTAGTTGGGAAGAGGATGGGATATTAGTTGGAAAGAGGACGGGATATTAGTTGGGAAGAGGACGGGATATTAGTTGGGAAGAGGATGGGATAAGCATCCTTTGCTGGCTGTATCTTCAAGGCTAAAATCTGCTACTAAGATATTGTCAAACTTTAACACCCTGGGTTTATAGTATTACCCTGATGTCCATTCTCCCTTTTGAGTAGATTATTTGAATATTGTCACACAAATTTTTACATAACATATAAAATGATTGTAATATTTCCTGACTGGAGATGTCTTTAGTTGACTACCATTTGGTCTATCCACTTATCCCTATTTGGCCTCCCTCACAATTGTCGCCAAATTGAATACAGCCATTGACAGTCAAGCTTAACATTTGGATCTGCTCTTTTTTGATTGTGACAATAACCTTTATCAGCATCATGAGGGCATCAATTTTGTAATTATACTACACCTAGCGATAAATGAAGAAACGTTGTTATGTTTTGCGGCGGAACAGAGGTGAAAATTTTTATTGGAAAAAATACTTGCGTTCCTCTTCTGCTTTAACACTCCGCAAAATGCGGCCTGGGCAACGATTCATTCTTCCGCGCTGTGTGTTTGGGATAAGATTGGAAACACTAAAAGCCAAACCTGGAACGTGAACGTGAACCGCAAGAACAGCGCATGATACGTTGAAAAAAACTGACAATGGACTTGACTGTCATAGAATTACTCTGATTCATTTTTGACAAAGAACTTCAACTTGGCTCACTAATCCGGAATCCCTGGGCTACTCACAAGGACAATAATTGGTACCTAGCAGGGGAGGGCTGGCAAATTTTAGCCCGGAGGGGCAAGAACAAAAGCAGGTGGCCCAGTGACCCAGTCCAAGGTAACCCACTATTGGACCAGCCTGGGGGGGGGGGGCAGATGTCCTCCCCGGCCCCCCAACCCAGACTGCCACTGATTTGATCAATGCCCTTTAATCCACAAAGCCTCCGAATGATCTTTCAGACATGTAAGAACACATCCAAACAGTCCTGACTTAAAAACAGGGACACTTTAAGACGTACCCTCGATTCCCCTCGCTAGAGGTGAATCGCAGTCTGCTAGAAAAAACAAAATAAAATTCATTAGAACGTTTGCACAAACTGATTTTCTCTTATAACTGATTTGGATATTTTGGAAGTAGTTAGACTTGAGACACCAAAGAAACCCCCAATCCAATTTCAGTCTAATTTCACTTTAAGTAAGTCTGCTCGGTGTTGCAGAAGCCGGCTACACACAGTGCGATGTCCCAATATCTCATCGCGAGTGGCATTAAAACAAGCTTGATGCCATTAAATTTGGGCGCTCCTTGATTAACTGAACAGATAGATCTAATCATATTTTATTCAGGGTAATCATTTCAGACCTCCAGACCAGCCAAATCCTAATGCATTTCAAATATTGCAGACTGTTAATCCCAATGCCAATGTTCCCAGTGAGTATACATTACATGAGCTTATTACAATATATGCAGCACCCCATAATGTGCATTACAAGCAAACTGGGGCTTACAGCAAGTTCAGACATTAGAATACAATAGTTGGACATTTTCAAATAATTTTCCTCTAAATATTCCAAAATTGTTGTCGTAGCAATTTAGGCAGAACAACTGCTCAGTGGGCATAAACTTTGAGGAAAATATCCTTAAACTTTTCTAGCAAAATAACAGCAGGATAAACGGCTCCTTTCCCGTTCATACAGCAAGTGCGCTGTTCCTTAAATCAATAAATAAAAATATTTGCTTTCGTGGATCGATGTGTGTTCTCTTGCAAGCGCTCTGAATTGCCTGCACATTAAGTGATGGCTGAATGTCAATCTAAACCGTTCTGCAGGTAGGAAAACATTTGCAGTAATGAAGGGCAAAGTGGTTCCATTAGAAAAACAGAAATATTTACAGGCAGACTGTTCAATAGTAATTCTGAAATCGTTATAATTGTTCTTTAATCACTGTATTTTTCAACCTATTCAATATATAACCATATATGGTACATGTAGAGCTAAAGAAAGTTGAGTTTTTTTTACAAACCTTAGTGGTGACTGTTGTAAGGGGCTGGATTGACTCGTTCCAAAACAGGGTAGGAAGCTACCTGGAGAAGAGATGCTCAGGCTCGTTTTCCCGAGAACCGAATATACCCGAACTTAGCAGATCCGAGTACTCGGCTCGGTACCTTTGCGCTTTTTCGGATTTGAAGACGAGGCAAAACGTCATTGTTACAACATTGGATCTTGGAATTTTTGGATTCCTACATGCTATAACTAGAGATGCATAGACTCGGTTCCCCGAGACCCGAACATACCCGAACTTAGCAGATCCGAGTAACGAGCCAAGTCAGCTCGGTACTTTCGCTCTTTTTCTGATTTGAAAACGAGGCAAAACGTCATTGTTACGTTGTTGAATCTCGCAATTTTTGGATTCCTTTTTAAGATCCAACTTCATGGTGGGTGGGAGGTAGGGCAGCCCCCATTTTTCTTTTCTGCCACATCTGTGTGCCAATGTGTCCTAGATGTGCTAGGAACTGCCGTGTGTTTGTGTCATTGCTCTGTCGCTTACCATCCAGCCAGGTCGCTGCAGTATTTGTCCGAAAGTGTATGAAAATAACATTGTGATCTGTGAGGTGGTCAAAATTGACTGCAAATGACTTGAAATTAGTGTTATTGAAGTTAATAATAATATAGGAACAAATGAAGAGCAAAATTATGTGATTTTAGCATATTTTAGGATTTTTTCTAAAAAATCCAAAACCAAAACCAAAGCACATGAGGGCGGTTTTGCCAAAACTAAAACCAAAACCAAAACACGAAGCTAATCCAGATCCAAAACCAAAACCAGTTCACGGGGGTCAGTGAGCATCTCTAATCTGGAGAGACTAGGTGCCTCGTTCATCAAGGAACGCAAAATGAATGTAATGTGCGTCCTTTAAAACAATGCACTTACATCGGGTATACGCACATTCAACAAGGAGCGGATCTGATGAGAATAGCTCTGCTCTAACAGACAAGACACTGCAGGATAAGACCAATACATATGTTGAATATCAAGTCCCAGCAGGATGCACAGAAACAGAAGAAAATTCAATTAATGTTTCCTGTTAATAATATAGTCATTAATGACAAAGCATTAAAAAAAAATTAAAAAGTGTTTTTTCCTATAACATAGATTTATTAGGATGTTATGAATGTCTACTGTACATAAAATACATTTTCCCAGTTGCTTCTGATTGCAAACACATGTTATAGCTGTATACACAGCCGTCATCACTAGTAATCGTCACTTAGACCTGACCTGTAGCTGGAGCAAGAGATACTGCTAGTAGCTCTGCCACGTGAAGAGAGCCTTACAGTCATTACTGTGGCAAAAGGTGGACCCATTGAATATTTATGCAAAGTATGTGGGGGTTTTAGTACTTATGCAAACTGGCCATATTTTACTTCCTTATAACCTCTTTCCTCCTTGCTGTCTGTACATATTACACGGGCACCACTTATGAAGGGACTTGTCACGTGAAATTGTCATTTCAAAACAGTAGTGCGCTCTGGTTGTTTTTTTTTTTTATATATATATATATTTTTAAAACAAAAACTGCCGGACTCATCTAGTGTTGCCAGCAAATTCAGTTTAAAACGCAGGTGTAAATTGTGACCAACAGCAAAGTTCATATCCTACATTAGGGTAGAGCGCCCATACAGATACGTTTACTGACAGGAGTAAATTTTTTTTTGGACATGTGCGGTAGTGAAATTCGGATTTTATGCTACCCATAGGGACTTGCATTCAGCTCCTTGTAAGTCCCAATGTTACCTATTTTTTGCTTGGCGTTTTTCTGGTATTGGCTTGTCTAAGAGTGATCTCGTCTACCTGTGATAGGTGTGTATATGTTTTTGTAATAACGACACATGGTATTTATATGATATGCACTAATAAGTTATTTATTTTTTGAGCATGAACTTTATGGGTGAAACCGGTTCATTTGAAAGAGCACCTGGGCATTGTTTAAATACGCACTCACTCAACTTAGGTAAGATTGCAATTAGATACTAGTTATCCATTATTTATTTACAACGAGATACACAGGGAGCGCTGTGGTTTTTTGAGCTAGTGGTTGTCACTTTTCCGACTACAAAAATACCAACAATTATTAGAATGACTTCAAAAGTGCGATTACTATAAATGCGACATAGATTAAATATAGACATACCATAATGTAGATCATCATCATTTATTTATTTTTATAGCGCCAACATATTCCGTAGCGCTTTACAATTGGGGACAAACATAGTAAACTAATATACAAACTGGGTAAAGCAGACAAAGAGGTGAGAAGGCCCTGCTTGCAAGCTTACAATCTATTGGACAATGGGAGTTTGACACATGAGGTTAAGTCTACATTTGCAATCGAGTCGGCCCAGCCAGACTGCAAAGGTTAAAGTGACTCATAAGCTAAATGAACCCGTCACACAACAATGTTGGTCAGGGGGTAGTTGTGTTGTGTGAAATTGTGTAACAAGCTAAAGGTAGCGAGGTTAAGAGGGTGGCTGAGGAATATTATAAGCTTGTCTGAAGAGGTAGGTTTTCAGAGAATGCTTGAAAGCTTGTAGACCAGAGGAGAATCTTACTGTGCGAGGGAGAGAATGCCATAGAATGGGTGCAGCCCGAAAAAAGTCCTGTAACCGGGAATGGGAGGATGTAATGAGGGTAGATGAGAGACGCAGATATTGTGTAGAACGGAGTTGCCGAGTTGGGAGATATTTTGAGACAAGAGAGGAGATGTATGTTGATCCACAGTATGTCCAACAGTTGTTATAGACGTGTGTACTAGATTTGCTAGGAACTGCCGTGTGTTTGTGTCATTGCTCTGTCACTTACCGTCCAGCCAGGTCGCTGCAGTATTTGTCCAAAAGTGTATGAAAATAATATTGTGACCTGTGAGGTGGTCAAAATTGACTGCAAATGACTTGAAATTAGTATTATTGTGGTTTATAATAATGTAGGGACATAAAAAAAGAGTAAAATTATGGAATTTTATCATATTTTAGCATTTTTTTTAAAAAAAATACATAGATCCAAAACCAAAACCAAAACACAAATCTAATCCAGATCCAAAACCAAAACCACTTCACGGGGGTCAGTGAGCATCTCTACCAAATACACAATCATTGTTTATGTTGCAAGGCCTATACAATAAGATTTATTTTTTTTCTTGAGTGTTCCGTTCTGCGATGGATTTTCCAAGAATGAATGAATGAGTCTTTGAATTCTTTTATTATAGATCAACATTCTACAGAACGCCGTTTCTCAATGTGGGCCACGTAAGTGTAAACTGCCCCCCCCCCCCCCCCCCCCCGCACTTTGTGTTCCTCTGTCAAATGTAGAACGACAAATATTCTGCCGAACAGTTTTAAAAAGTTCTCTCGTCGGTTGTCTCTTTTGTCCTGTGAATTATATGGTAATTGTTGTGTTTTTCCTTTAAACTGTCTTGTCTGTCTTCCATATTCTGGTCACAAGTTCCTTATTTCCCCATCTGTAATTGGTTACCGTGACAACACGGCAATTTTTGGATTGATCGTCAGGAAAGGTAAGCACTTGATAAAAGTGTAGCGCTCATCTCTCCAGCCATCAGGGAAATGCTTCTCCCACAGAAACGTCAGTCACCGCCGCGGATTTATCATAGAGAAAGAAAAGAAAGACGTCCTGGTAAAGTGCTCTTTGTTGCAGAAGCTGGGTTCTTCATCTGTTGTGTACAAGAGAAGTGACACTAGGCAGTGGTCAATGTAACAGATACTGAGAAATACATATAGTATAGAGAAATAACCTGAGAAGTGATAGTGAGTGGACGTTGACAACAGGGAATGTTAGCTCCACATATTGCGATACATGTTAAGCTGACTAAGTCATGTCAAAGTCTCCCCTTCAGGCCAGATCTGCACTAATTATAAAAATTCCGATTGAATTCACATTTATATGATCATTGCTCTGATTTATAACTGGGGTGAGTCTGACCTGCACACAGCTTCTAAAGGGAAGTACTCCCCAAGCAATAGCAGCTATTAGACACCCAGGGATCCACCTGACACCCGTTAGACAGGGAAGGGCTCTACAAGAAGGGTGTGACCACATTGTGTAAACAGAAAGACATTGCATCCTCTGCACACAAAGACATTATTAATTTTGGTCAGCTTAACATGTAATACTTGCCAACTTGCCAAATGTCCGGGAGACTTCCGCATTTTGCAAGAGTCTCCCGGACTCCTGGGCGAGTGTGGCAATATCCCTGATCTGCCCACTTCACTAGGAAGTGCCCACTTGGGGGGGTCCAAAATGACGTGCATTTTGGGGCCCCGCCCCCATCACGCCCACCTCTCCCGGAAACCAACTTTGTCAAGTTGGTAAGTATGTTAACATGTATTGCAATATATGGAACTAACAGTCCCCACTTTTAATACATATGACAGCTTGAAGTAGCTAGAATAGCATTAATTTACCTCCCAACATTTAAAATCCTGAAAGCGGGAAAAATAATCCACGCCCCTTCTTCCACCCAAACTCCGACAACAAAGGACAGCAGTGGTAATATTTTAAACCCAACCCATTTTCCTGTTAAGCCCCACCCCTTATATGGTCCACCAATCGGGATGTCGCCCTAAAATTGGGACCATTGGGAGTCATTAATAATGTCACAAACCTGAGCCATCCCCTTAGTTACCTTATTGAAATTCCTACTCTTTAAACCTAAATTATACGTTTACCCATAAAACTGTTCTTTGGTTCTTTCAGGGTCTTCTATGGCATCCAATTTATGCGTCAAAACAGTCTTAACGCGCAGTTGACCCCACTATCCGCTCTTCTGCCAAGAACAAGGCAAATCCTGCTCCTTGTTTTTATATATTTCTCTATGAAAAGCAAATATTTATTATACTTTTACATAGGAATCACACATGAATGTGACCTTTGCCATTAGCGGGAAACAAAACAAAATAGAAAACTGCAATTGCCTCTAGAATGAGCTCTGTTCTAGAATCCAGCGTCGATGATTCATCCTTTGAGCTGGTCTTTTTCACACTTATCTACTTAATGAAGTGAATCCCTGGTATAATTTGTGTTGAGGAAATTCCTGTCTGTCTGCATAATGATTCGTAGAGAGCGCTCTCTGCACGAGACTTAAGTCCTTACGATAAAACCTCAGCATTTCAGATCCACTTGACTAGATAGGGAATAAAAAGACATAGAAGATAAAAGAATGATAGAAATTATTTTCAATTCAATGAAAATATAATATGAACAGAAACCTACAAATGTTCTGCATTCTAAAGGCATAGTTAAGATTTTAAACTTAAGTATAATTGAATTTAAGTAACTATTTAATGTGAGATCATTGATTAAAATTTAATTAAAATGTAATTTTATATAATATATATATATATATATATATATATATATATATATATATATATATTATAAATGCTTAGATATTTTTGTTTAATCCTTTACAGAGAACTTCACTTAATCCCCTTTGCCCAACTAATAGAACTTTAGAGCTCTTATGTACAGCACCCCTATTGATTTGTAAAAAAGTAATCCCCACCGATGCTTGCCTCTAATAGTTGTCCAGGGTTAGCTGCCTGGAGAAGTGTGATTATCATCATCATCATCTATTTATATAGCGCCACTGATTCCGCAGCGCTGTACAGAGAACTCATTCACATCAGTCCCTGCCCCATCGGAGCTTACAGTCTGAATTCCCTAACATACACACAAAGACTAGGGTAAATTTTTGATAGCAGCCAATTAACCTACTAGTATGTTTTTGGAGTGTGGGAGGAAACCGGAGCACCCGGAGGAAACCCACGCAAACACGGGGAGAACATACAAACTCCACACAGATAAGGCCATGGTCAGGAATTGAACTCATGACCACAGCTCTGTGAGGGAGAAGTGCTAACCACTTAGCCACTGTGCTGCCCACATGGTCTGCATTGGAATATTGTCGTGGCTGTTGATTGGATGGCTGCCCTAAGCTTATCCAATCAGATCCAATGTCAACCTTCCACTCACTGCACACTGTTTATAATAATGTATTTTCCAAACTATTGGTTTTGGAAAATCTGCAAATTTATGCAGCGTGTGGATCCCAGACATGGGGTGGTCGAGTACCAAATAAATGCGGAAAATCATATAAAAATAACAAAATAAACAAACAAATATTTGACTTGAGTTCTCCTTTAAAGAAAATGATCATGGAATCACAGAAAAACACAAATATAATTTTGGTTTTACTATATTAATTAGACATGGCAGAGCCCTTGGTAAGGTCCAATTAATGGATTCTGCTTTGTTTTTTAGTTTTGCTTTATTTTTTATTTTTACCACTGTCTCAATAGGTCATTTACACGATTACCAGTCTCCGCATTGACGGAGTGTCACGGGCACTAGGAGTCTTTACCCAGGGATCACCAGATGGTAGGCTTACCAGAGCAATGTAGATGGTAATAGGGTACTCTGGTAGCTGGGTGATCACGGAACATGAAATGATGACCGATGAGATGCTCAGGAAAGTCTATGACTAGCAACACTGGTAATACTGAGGTAATGATTCACAAGGAACTGTATGGACAAGGACACGTGAAGGTAGTCAGTGGTCTGCGATAGCAAGTTGTACCACTGCTATAGTGAGGAGGAATGTCCAACAGAAACAAGGAGGTGATGAGAGTCAGCGGTCTGCGGGTAGCAAGTTGTACCGCTGTCTGAGTGAAGGAATGGAATCCAAGTGGAGGTATCCAGGTAGTCAGTGGTCTGCGGTAGCAAGTTGTACCACTGCTATGTGAGAGGATAATGGAACAGGTGATACCGGAAACAGGGATCAGTGGTCTGACATCAGCAAGTTGTACCACTGCATATATATGTGAGGAGGTGCACGGGGGAAGACTGCAACACAGGATATACACAGGCACCTTATACACGATCCACAGTAATATGCACAATATAGGTATATATATATGTAAATGACTGATCAGGTCTGCAATCTAGAAAGTCTCTTGAAGTAGTCCAGCACAATGATAACACAGTCAATGATGGCAATAGACTCAGCGGATAGCAGACTCCAGAGAGAACCAAACACAGTCCAGCAAGATATGCAATACACAGCACAGTCAATGAGAAGTATGCATACCGTGGTTCAGCAGTAGCAGTCAGATGGGATTGCAGCGGTACCTGAGCGGCTGGAGGCCGACTGGATAGGAAGTCCCTGGATAGGAGAAGCAGCGGTCTAGCAGGTGCAGCGCACAGGTGAGCAGACCGACAGGGACACGAATCCACAGGAGTCAGCAACACGTGGAACTGGACTCATAGGAAACCCAGGAGAATGGAGATGATCCAGCAGAGGGTAGTAGAAGAGATACAAATCCAATGCTGACAGGAGGGTAGAGGCCAGTGGAACACGTGAAGGCGTGGAGAGTGGATCAGCAGGAGATGGACGATAACGCTGACCACAGCGGCAGGACTCAGCGGCACACGGAGGTAACCAGTAGCAACCACAGGAACCAACAGCGATGGGAAACAGGAGTGCAGCGCAGGGCAGGAGCTGTAGATCACGAAGTGTAGCAGATGGTAATGAAAAGCGGCAGTCTCGAGGAAGACACAGCAAAGATGAGATGCAAGTGTAGTGCACGGAGGCAGCGGATAGTAATCAGCTGGCAGTCAGGATGTTGAACACAGACGAGTTGCAAGCAGGAGACGGTAGTGCACAGAGGCAGCAGATAGTAGTCAGCTGGCAGTCACGATGTTGAACACAGGCGAGTTGCAAGCAGGAGACTGTAGTGCACAGAGGCAGCAGATAGTAGTCAGCTGGCAGTCACGATGTTGAACACAGGCGAGTTGCAAGCAGGAGACTGTAGTGCACAGAGGCAGCGGATAGAAATCAGCAAACAGACTTGATGAGAAGCAGGTGAGTGAGGTAAAAGCTGGAGTGCACGGAGGCAGCGGATAGCAATGAGAAAACAGTCACATTGATATAAAATAACGTTGAAGTGGTGTAGAAGACTGTAGTGCACGGAGGCAGCGGATAGGAATCAGCAAACAGTCATGATGATACAGTTGATGGTAGAAGTGGTATGGAACCACAGTAGTAGAAGTGGTTTGGAAACCACAGGAATCAGCAGCGCTGAATACACGAATAATACAGGAACACCTTCAGAGACTCATGAGGAATGAGACTCCAAGATCAGGCAACGTGGTAGTGACCACAGGTGCTTAATATAGGGAGGTTGCCTGATCTGCCAATTAAGTTAAAGGGGTATACACTGAAGTATAGAAAAGGGCTGCGCATGCGCAGACCCTCAGGATGGTGGACGGCCACGGTTCCTAAATGTCCGGGAAGAGGCACTCACGGTCCGGTGAGTGACACGGAGGGTCTCCTGGTGATTTTTCCAATTGATGTTTCCTTCAATTTCCTGCCTTCTTTTCTCTCCCCCTGATCCGCGCGAGGACGCAAGCAGCGGCTGACACATTCAAACACTTCCAGTGGTTTGTTTTGTATCTCACAACGGACGGGTTGTTGGTGTCGTTTTTGGAATGGTTGTTTTTCTTTGTGATGCAAACAAATTTTTCTAACAGTATATTAAAGAGCCAGATAACTGCGTATCCCCACAATTAGATTTTTCATGATAAATTTTGGGAAAATGGAATGTGATTACCTTCTGATCTTCCATCCGTCATTGGTCAGGTATAATAGAAAATAATGGTTATTAGGCAAGATGGAGTCACTAACCTATATTTGTAAAGTTAATTTCTAAAAAGTTTATTTATGGAAACAAATACATTGTAGCAAATATGATTCATATACTGTAGAGGTGATCATCTGTCTAAATCAATGTGATGTGCCTAGTTCACATGCAGGTCGCAGCCCTCCTAGGTAGCCACCAGAGAGATAGAGAGGGTTGGCGAGGTCGTACAATCCGGGTTAGAACCCTGCAGGCAGATAAGTACAGAAGGAGCAGGCAGAGGCAGCGTCAGAGAGTTCAGAGGTCAAACCAGGAGATCCAAAATATGCCAAAAAGGAGAATCTAAGTGCTGAGTCAGGAAAGCCGGGTCAGTAACCAAAAGGACAATCAGAATGCAGGAACGCAGACAGAAGTGCTGGAGCATAATGGGACCTTGATACTCTGGCACCAGAATGGCGCCAGAGAATCCTATAAACAGAGAAAATCGATCTCTCATTGGTGGCAGAAGGATTGGCGGTCAGAATCAGCTGACCGCCGACAGGAAGAAGAAAAAGAGAAGAAACAGAACCGGACAAAGACTACAGATGCGTCCCGCTGCTAGGCAAGTGCAGGAAGTCGCCCGTACCAGGCACTTCCTGAATGTGCGGGGATGGCGCCTGACACACTGTTCACTGTGCTGTTGGACCATACAGGGGATTTTCCGAGCAAAGAGCAACACAGCACCAAAAGTAAGTAAAATTAAATATTTTATTTATACCATAATGAATTCCACCAAATACAACACGTACATCATTAAGGGGCGTCACATGCCCGAAGGCCACGGAGGCCAGCAACCACAGAACAGTACAGCAAACAATGAGGGAATCTCAGAGAACAGGGAGTCCAGGCAGTGGCGGGCTGGCCCGGGGGGCATCGGCCCCCTGGGCCGCTCGGTCAGGCCGCTATTAGGGCCGGGGGGCCGATGCAAAATACAATTCTTTCCCCCGCGGCCGCATCTGATGACGTGGCCGCGTTATCAATGACGCGGCCGCATCCCTTTTCATGAGATGCGGCCGCCTGTGTGCCCCCCGGCCACGCCTCTCCCAGCCCGCGTCTGAGTCCAGGGCACATACTCTCTGGACCCTTCACTTAATCCAGTTCTGTGAACTTGTAGACAGCTGTAGCACTTGGCCACTGCATGCTGACCACTGTAGACAAGAGTCAGGGCGCAAATGCCCCTCACTGACCCCCTCCCCAATTTACTCTTCTGTAAGTTAATTACTTTAAAGTCAGTATTTAAAGTGGTGTAAGTTATATTGTCCTAAATATTGCATAATGATTGGCTAGAATGAGGTTTCTTCTTAATTATTCAACAGTATCATCAAATCCAAAGGTCTGGCCGAAACTAGAGATGACCGTCTTTGCTGCAAATTTTCACACAAATCGAATTTCACGTTGTAACATTAATAAGATCCACTCCTTCCTCTCTCTGGAAGTAACCAAACTCCTGGTCCATTCGCTCATCATATCTCTTCTTGACTACTGTAACCTCCTTATCACTGGCCTCCCTTACTTCCACCTTTAATCCCTTCAATCCATCCAGAATGCAGCGGCTCGGCTCAACTTCCTTCTCCATCACTCCTCTTCTGCCGCTCCTATTTCTGTAAATCCCTTTACCGGCTTCCTATCCATTCCAGAAATCAGTTCAATCTCCTCCCACTCACTTACTAAGCCCTTACCAACACATCTCCCCTATACATCTCTGACCTCGTCTCAAGGTACACCCCCACCTGGTCACTCCGCTTTGTGACTGACCTATGACTCTCTCCACCTCTCATTACCTCCTCCCACTCCCGCTTCCAAGACTTCTTCCGTGCTGCCCCCCACCATTGGAATTTCCATCTCTTCCACAACCTACAATACTTCAAATGCTCCCTAAAACCTCACCTCGCCTATCCATTTTGTCCACCATCTCCTCTTCCTTTGCCTACCTTCTCTATTTTATCCCAGTTGCTCCTACTGTCTCTCATAATCTCTCTCTCTAGAATGTAAGTTCTCTCCTCTCTACCTATTGTATCACGTCTGTCTACTCTCTGTCCTCCTCTTAAGCCCTTGTCATGTCTTTTGCTACTTTCTGTGTGAGTCCCTACAGTTCTTTACTCTCCCTCATTTAAGCTACTTAGTTGTACTTTACAACAGTTTGCTTTTTGTGTAATTTATAGTGTTTATATATAGAGCTAGGACAACATGTGTCAATCCATTCTGCTCTGTGGTGTGGTGAGAATATAATACTGATTACTGACAGAACAAAAGTGACCTGAGGAATTATATGTGGGATATTTAAGACATAGAGAATTTTTGCCAGAGAAATGTTCAAAATTCCGTGAGTAATGAGATTAATATACTCAAATTTTATTGAACTCTAGGTAACAGGTAACAGGTATATATTATTAACAGGTAAAATGACTGGTATAGGAATAATCCACAAAACAAACAGATGTTTTATTAATGTACATGTAACTTGCAGCTCCTCTTTGAAAGGTATTCAAAATGTTTAAATAAAACATGTTTTATGAAACGGCTTATGTCTGATATCTTGACCTCCTTTACCTTCTTACTCTTATTTAACTATCACCTTAAATAACAACACGAGACCTGAGTGTGGCCAATTTAAATGATTTATTTAACTATGGTGGTGGAGAATAAAGCAGTCAGTCCGACGTCTGCCGGGCAAAACCCAACTCTCCCAGCATTAACAATTGGGACCTCATCATCTGGGGAACAACCAAACCCCTGGGTTCAAGTGGGGGACCAACCAATCACACCCCGGGCGCACATATCTACCTTGATGGGACACCGCGTACCGATTTTACAGATCCCGTCCATCCTCTGGGCTAGACAGAAGCAACCACAGGGGCGGTACCTGAGCCGAGACTATAGCCGATTCACTCGCAGAGAGGCGGGTTCATCATGTCCAATACCGTTAATGTGCGCCCAAAACCACTGGCCGTCAACTGCACTGCGTTTTCCGGCCACTCTACATCCAGGAACACGAACATACATGCCAGCCGCCAGTAACTGAGCCCATTCCTGAACAGCATCCAGTGGTTTCCTCATGCTCCCAAGAACCAACAAACCAGGGAGGGGGGGTGGGCAACGTTCAGATCTGCAGAGACTGAATAACTCTCCGCCCATTCCACTTATAGCCTCTGTTCCCCTCCCCTATGACACCAGATGTGCGGACTCCCAATAGTTAACTATTAAAACTCCAGAGAAATAATTCCAGTTAAAGACGAAGTCTATACGACGAAACGCGTTGAGGCTGTTCTACATACACTATTCCTGGTATACATAAGGCTGGACTGTCTACCTGATCCCTGAAAAGTTACCCCATTGAGAACTTCTGTGTGGAGCCCATTGGTGTTTACTTCTTATACATCCCAGTGATCTATATCGTGTAGCAGTATCCTATGTCCACAGGATTAACAGATAAGCTTTTAAACCTTTTATATATTGTGAGTGTATTTTATTATGCTACATGCTGAATAAAATATTGCACATAAGTACTACACTATATGGCTTTTTCCTCTCTTAACACACCGTATGAGTGGAGTTTGTGAGCAGTGACTGTGCTGTGGCTGATGTTCCAGTTACCATATACCTACATAAGATATCTACACGTCTGTTCCTGACCTCTTGAAGCTGACTGGAGCTCATTGCCAAGAACCTCTGATACAGATAAGCTGTTTATTTATATCTTTTTGGTACGTTGCCACCTATCACTTGCTACTGATTGTCACGGATACATCTGAAACGTTGTTTTCTGCTTTCTTCTGTCTGCATTTCGGCATATGATCAGGAATATGAACATTGGTTTATACTGTTTACACCAGCCTGATATGTTGAACACTCTGTATTTATATTTCTGTATACAGTAATACTGACTGTCTGGACGCTCTGTACCAGTTAGCACTACTAGATTTGGCGCCATCATCCCTCTTTCTATATTTACAATATATATATATATATATATATATATATATATATATATATCATCATCATCATTTATTTATATAGCGCCACTGATTCCGCAGCGCTGTACAGATAACTCATTCACATCAGTCCCTGCTCCATTGGAGCATACAGTCTAAATTCCCTAACATACACACACAGAGAGACTAGGGTCAATTTTGACAGCAGCCAATTAACCTACCAGTATGTTTTTGGAGTGTGGGAGGAAACCGGAGCACCCGGAGGAAACCCCACGCAAACATGGGGAGAATTTATAAATTCTACACATATAATGCCATGGTCGGGAATTTATATGTATATATATATATATATATATATATATATATATATATGTATAAGTCACATGTATAAGTCATATGCACTTTCAATTTAAGGTTCATAAGAGGATTTGTGCATTATACACTTCTTATATTCATGAATAAGTAAATCGGACTTATAAGTAAAGGTATTTTCCCTTAGCTTCCAATTTCTAGTGGTCTCACATTCTTCTAGAGGAGTCAGTCAAGGCATATTTACATTTCCATAAGGATTAGTGAGACCATCTGCATAGTGAGCATTGTGTACGGCTTCCACATCACACCAATGGTAAAACATTTTTACCTTTGAGAAAGAAGCAGGTGGTCAATAATTCTAAGAAACAAGGTCCGTCTGAGTCCTGTTTCCTTGGTGATTAATCCATATAAAGCAGTGTACATACTGTTAGCCCAGATGACATAGACTATATACCTTACAATAAGCTCCACTTATGTTATTATGAAGGGACTGTCTTTATATAAAGAACGGGAGACTGAAATTAATTGCTGTTATCCCCAACCTAATCTCCGTACCTATTTCTCAGCGAGGGGATCTTTGCTGTCAGTCTTTAGAAGGTCTGGACAGACTTTGACATTTTGAATTAATCGAGAAGATTATGAGCCAGTGCGACAATTGTGCAACTGTTTTCTTATTCCGTGACTGTCTTCCTGATTATCATTGCCGTAATTCAGTGCAACATTCTCAGGTTGTCAGGGCAACAGGTATCTCCATCAAACATACAAACAGGCACCTGTCTATGATGGTATCCCATAATATGCAAATCTTAAAGGGAAACATGACCTGCTTTATCTTTCCCCTTAACCAGCAGAGAGATATATCATCATCATCATCATCATCAGTCATTTATATAGCGCCACTAATTCCGCAGCGCTGTACAGAGAACTCACTCACATCAGTCCCTGCCCCATTGGAGCTTACAGTCTAAATTCCCTAACACACACACACACACACATACACACACACAGACAGAGAGAGAGAGAGAGACAGAGAGGTCAATTTGATAGCAATCAGTTAACCTACCAGTATGTTTTTGGAGTGTTAGAGGAAAACGGAGCACCAGGATGAAACCGCCGCAACTATTATTATTATTACCATTTATTTATATAGCGCCACTAATTCCACAGCGCTGTACAGAGAACTCATTCACATCAGTCCCTGCCCCATTGGGAGTTACAGTCTAAATTCCCTACCATACATACACACACAGAGACAGGCAGACTAGGGTCAATTTGTTAGCAGCCAATTAACCTACTAGTATATTTTTGGAGTGTGGGAGAAAACCGGAGCACCTGGAGGAAACCCACGCAAACACAGGGAGAACATACAAACTCCACACAGATAAGGCCATGGTCGGGAATTTAACTCATGACCCCAGCGATGTGAGGCAGAAGTGCTAACCACCATGCTGCGTTGAGCAGTCTATTTTACCCTAAAGAGACCAACAGGCAGGACTAGAATAGTTAGATAGATAGATATGATATAGATATACACAATGCATCTATAGATCACTATCTATCTATCTATCTATCTATCTCATATAAATCTATCTATCTATCTATCTATCTATCTATCTATCTATCTATCTCATATCTATCTATCTATCTATCTATCTATCTATCTATCTCATATCTATCTATCTATCTATCTATCTATCTATCTATCTATCTATCTCATATCTATCTATCTATCTATCTATCTCATATAAATCTATCTATCTATCTATCTATCTATCTATCTATCTATCTATCTATGTCATATCTATCTATCTATCTATGTCATATCAATCTATCTATCTATCTATCTATCTATCTATCTATCTATCTATCTATCTATGTCATATCTATCTATCTATCTATCTATCTATCTATCTATCTATCTATCTATCTATGTCATATCTATCTATCTATCTATCTATCTATCTATCTATCTATCTATCTATCTATCTATCTATTTCAGCCTTCAACAATTTGTGTAAGTTTCAGGTCAATTTTACAAATCTAAAATCTTTTAATGTTCCCCATAAATCCAGGAACACCCTCACATACACACAATCTGATTGGTTCAATCTTCTTGTGCAAAACAAACTGACTACTGAATTTATGTCTTAATGTTATTAGTATGGTGTTGTCTGTATCCTTCCAGATGGGTGATATTGGTATTTCTCTTTGTATAGCAGTTGTGTGTATAATTTGTTTGTATATGCATTTGGTTACTTTAAATATCCTCAGAACAATATATCTACCCACCTACGCGTTTCGTTATGATTCCGACTTCAGGGGATAACTGTAAGTAGAAGGATGAGCTTATATAGGGGTGGTGATTATACAGGTGTAGTTGCAGTCCGTATCTTAATTAGGCATGTAAACCACTTGTATGATGTATGGTCTAATGGAGATCAATTAGACTCGCTTCCACAGTAACGCTGAGGATAATGTTGTTCCACTATAATTAAATGATCCAGTAAACCGCTGGCTGCATTGCATTGAATAAACTGGGGCCTTTCTCTACAGAGACCATCTAACTGCCTATTTTAATTGCTTTAAATTAACCCATATGAAGCTTTGTAGAATAGTGTGTATATGCATAACCTACATTTTAGCAATTCTATGTATAAATATACATATATCTTCTCTTTACCAATCTCATCTTTTGGCCCCAGGTGCTCACGTATTCATTAAAGGATTTTTCTAAATTTTGACATGCGTTTTATTTGGTGTTTGACGTTCAATCTGTGAATGTAACAATACCTGTATTAGTTGCATGTGAGTCTGACCATCATCTAGTACAAAACTTTTGCAGACTTCCCTAGCAATATGTGCATTGTCCCGAGCGAGACTTGTGGAGCCACAACGGGACTACCAGTTGGTAAGGTATCCTTGAGTCTATTTTAAGATATTACAATGTGTCTAGTTGTGTTATTGTCCCATTGTAGTCTGTAAGGATCGTTTATAAAGCTGCAAAGGTACAGTCCAGACACTTTGTGACGTCTTTTGGTCAGATATGTACATGTCTTGGCGGGTCAAGATGGTGGCAACTCTGGGAGTGCAAAATTTTTCTCTTTCTGATGGGAGTAGTCGAACTATCTTTGCAAAATTTGGGCTACTGGCAGGAAAGCACCTTTCTCTGAGCACAAATGACAAAATGAGATTTTGCGCTGTGAGGCAGGGGTTCAAATGCACTAAACCCTCTTACAAGAAAAGTTGGAGGTGTCGCCCATAGCAGCCAATCAGATTCTAGCTATCAGTTCCTAGAAGGTAGAAGACAAATGATAGCTAGAATCTGATTGGTTGCTAGGGGCAACACCTCCACTTTTCCATTTTAGACGTTTTATTAAATAAGTCTTAAGGGGAGGAGATTGCAAACTTATGTTTTTATGTGAACTGAACATTAAAAAAAAGGATTTTGCCTTTTTCCTTGTACGAAGTTGACACGGGCTGTATATTAGCTGTAGATTCTTTTCATTAATCAAATATGTAAAGCATTCTCTCTAATTTAATGTCGGCTTAACAGAACTAATATAGTAATATGCTTTTATTTGTTCTAATTATATTTTCCCTTAGACCCTGCAAACTTGGAAAGGAAACACGGACATAACATCATTAAACATCAGCTAATTGCAGAGTAATGTGTGTTGATTTGTTTTCACCAGCTGTCAGTCATATTGAAATAAATCTGGGAGAATTAATTTCTAGTGCAGCTCCTAAGTTAATTATAGGCATGGGCAGAAAATTATTCCTGTATATTAGATGATAACTTGAGATTGGTTGATCTCTGGCTCCTGTTTGGGTGTTCGTTAGTTGTAACAGAACCTTGCGCTTTGCTGAGTGGGAGAGTAGGAGCACGCTGTGTCTACATTTGCAACCGCACTGAAAACACATGATTCTGTTTCGCAGGCGAGACTATATGAATGACACTAAGGAGTAGAGAATTCACATTTCGGTAGAGTTCTCTGGTTTATGGCACCCCCCCCCCCCCCCACCCCCGCAAAAAAAAAAAGAACTTGGATTTCCCACCATTTCTGAGTTACTAGAAATGGGGTCCTACATACATTACAGTTCAACGCTTGCAGAAATATTAAACATTTTTGTTTATAAACAATCAAAAAAGTTTAAGTTAAGAAAGGGGGTTCTCCTAAAGTTTTAGTAAGTTCTACACAGAGCTTATGGAGAGATTACAAATATTTGAAATCTTCTTATATCCATCCCCTGACTGGTGCTTTCCAAAAACCTTTAGCATTTGCTTTGAGCTTCATGATGAAGCTTTTTGTTGGCAATAAACGGTGTATTCATTTTTAAATCAGCTAAAACACTTCAATGTTATTCCAATTAACTAATGATGTGACATCTGAAGGCAATGGAATACAGCAGAGTTTATTCACATGTATTGATTTTCTGTGGGCAAAAGGGGCTATCTGGTTTGTGGAGGTGGCCATGGTTAGTGGCCTGGAGGTTTGGGGGACTAAACTTATTTTTTTATCTTGAAATGATGGGAGCATGTAATCCAACCCACCTGGGGGCAGCTTGAACCTACCATCTTCTCATAAAAAAAAAACCTGCTTGGGTGTTACCTCTACCAATTCGACAAGAAGGACCAAACAAAATACACCGACTTCTTTTAATTATTATTATTATTATACTTTTAGGAAGCCAAATGTTTGAAACACAACAAATTCAAATAACATATCTTAAATTGAAAGGTTTCCACTATGATCCCCAGTAACAAAACCCATCAAAAGTTCCATTGATACAAACCTGAATTGTAATAACATCGTCAATATATTCCGGATACTGGAGGTTTTTTTGTTAAAGGTGGAACAGCTGCGCAGAGCGTGTTGGTTGATGTGTTGTGTTCTTAGGCAGACAAAGCGCACGTCTCCCTTTCAGTTTGCAATGTGTAATTACTTTCCTTCTTTCTTTTTTTTTATACCCAAACATTATTCATTAGAGATTAGTCATTCTCCGATTCTCACATGATGATAACAGATTCAGACTGAACTTGTAAGTACCTAGAGATGTGCGTCACATAATGTACTGTTCTACTGTGATTTTACAGTTCCTGGACCAACTTCCTACAACATCTGCTAGGAACACCAAGTGTTTGCAAGTTTCTATGTATAAAGAATAAAAATGTAGAAAAAAAAATGAGTTTGGGAATTTGGAATAAAATGTTCTTAATATGCTTTTGAAAAAAAACATAGTAACATAGTTGATGAGGTTGAAAAAAGACACCAGTCCATCAAGTTCAACCTATTTTGGATCTCCTGCGATCCTGCACTTATATTTGAAATTGATCCAGATTAAGCAACCACCAATCTGTTTCAATTGTGAAAATCCCCCCAGACTCAATATTGCAGTCCTATTTTTACCCTATATCCACTACTATCCTACATTTTAATTAACGGTCGTATCCCTGGATACACCTTTCCGCTAAAAATTTGTCTAACCCTTTCTTAAACATATCTATTCCATATCTTGACTGCCCTTACTGTAAAGAACCCCTTCCTTGGCTGGTTGTGAAATTTCCTCTCCTCTAACCTTAGGGGGTGACCGTGTGTCCTGTGTATAGTCTTTGGTTAAAAAGTTCCCATGAATGTTCTCTGTATTGACCCCTAATGTATTTGTACATAGTAATCATATCTCCTGTTAGATGCCTTTTTATACAGTAAACATGCCTAAACTGGCTAACCTTTCCTCATAACTTAATGACTCCATACCCTTTATCAATTTTGTCGCCCTTC
This sequence comes from Mixophyes fleayi, assembly GCF_038048845.1. NCBI lineage: Eukaryota > Metazoa > Chordata > Amphibia > Anura > Limnodynastidae > Mixophyes > Mixophyes fleayi. The sequence goes on along the minus strand of NC_134405.1, from coordinate 335,720,239 downwards.
TCTGAACCCTTTCTAGTTCCAAATTATCTTTTTTATAGAGTGGTGCCTTAACCACAAACTTTAAAAAAAATATTATAAATACATTTGTTATATCCTTTAAGCCTACTGAATTCACTGTTTTGTTGGGACTAGTAAGCGCACTATTTTAGCGCACCTTTTCCTGTTTACATGAGGAAGCACGTGGGTTGGCAGCCATGATGGCGATGTGTGGATGAAGTGATTGTAGGAGTCGAACGAATGGAGTGTACTCTGGGGCTGGGTGTGGTTTGTCACGTGCTGACTTTGACAATTTTTTTGGGGGAATGACAAGATAATTTAAAGGAAATAAAGCGAAGGGGTTTTTAGGGCGCAATCATGGGGAGTTCCCGGATTCTCCACACGCATGGACTTGATTTCTCCCATCTCTAGTGAGGTGTTGGAACGACGGAGATTGATTCTATGAAAATATATTTTCTCATACTTACAACGTTACCTGGACTCAGACGCAGGCTGGGAGAGGCGTGGCCGGGGGGCACACAGGCGGCCGCGTCATTGATGACGCGGCCGCATCCCCTGTCATGTGATGCGGCCGCCTGTGCGCTGGGGGAAAGTATTGTATTTTGCATCCGGGGGGGGGGGCGGCCGGCCAGCCTACCCACCGGCCCTAATAGCAAAGCCCCCCGGGCCGGCCCGCCCCTGCTTGAAATGTCTTTAATTCGGATATGCTTGTCGAATTTCATATTTAGATCCTCTCTGTTAGGTTTAGCGCTGCTAATCAGCTAAAGATTTAGGTCCAATGGTAAGTTCTACTACATTGCAATTATAATTATTAGAGATGCTCACTGACCCCCGTCAGTGCCGTAACTAGAAATTTTGGTGCCCTGGGCGAGACAGGGCACCGGCGCCCCCCATCTAAGTGGGAGTGGCATGTGACAAGTGGGTGTGGCCAACCTAATGTGGGTGTGGCTAGCTTTTTTACTGAAAGAATTCTATATATATATATATATATGCACACACACACAGACGCAGAGAGAGAGAGAGAGAGAGACACAGGATATGAAGCGCTCACAAGACCTGAATAATGTACAGAGTATATTAAAATCAGTTTTTACAATATTCATGTAAACTCCAGGTGTTCGCCACTAATTCAGAGTGTAATAGGTAAACAAGAAATGTTGGCAAATACTGAGACCCCACACATTTCAATTTAATGGAACCTCAACATACAGCATGTACATAATATGGCTAGGAACAACTTAAATCTATGACCATTTTTGATCAATTATTACATATTTTAATGTATCTGTATTAATATTGTGTCCATTTCCCTTTTTGAAACCCTTCCTATACTTCCTCATTGATGTACTAGTCCCCCTCTATTTTTTGAAAAATAAGGCTAGACCTCTTGTGCCACTGCTTAGCTCATTAATAATTGACAGAGTAAAGAACAGTTGTGTGCAACAAAAAAATGTACTGACCTGACTGCTCCAAGCACAGTACAGATTGCAGAGTAGACTCTAGTTGGGGTTGAGCATGCAGTGAAGTATTCTGAACTGGGCCATGCTTACTGCGCAGCGTGCACCTCTGACAGCTTGTGGCATATTTGATAACGTCAAGAGAGAGAGAGAGATACGTACAACAGTTGGACGCTTCAGCCCTTAAGTCTGTCCCGCAGTGGAACGCAACGCATATGCGTTCCAAATGCCGAACTTCCTGTCAGTGGAACGCACATGCGTTCCACTGCGGGACAGACTTAAGGGCTGAAGCGTCCAACTGTTGTAAGTATCTCTCTCTCTCTCTTAGGGCTGAAGCTATGGAGGCAGGTAGCGGGCGGCTGCTGCGCCCCCTTGGCCTTGCGCCCGGGGCGACGGCACCGCCTGCACCGCCCTCGTAACGGCACTGACCCCCGTGAACTGGTTTTGGTTTTGAATCTGGATTAGCTTCGTGAATTGGTTTTGGCAAAACCACCCTTGTGTTTTTTTGGTTTTGGTTTTGGTTTTGGATTTTTTTTAGAAAAAAACAAAAACCTAAAATATGCTAAAATCACATCATTTTGCTCTTTTTTTGTTCCTACATTATTATTAACCTCAATAACGCTAATTTCAAGTCATTTGCAGTCAATTTTGACCACCTCACAGGTCACAATAATATTTTCATACACTTTCAAGCAAATACTGCCAGGCGCTCCCATTAGGCAAGGTTAGGCAGTTGCCGGGCTCTGGTGGGCGCCACAGAAGTGTTGTACTTTAATACTGTGCGGCGACCACTGAGCATAGCTTCCGCGGCCGCCGTACAGCTTCAGATAGATCCACAGGGAGGGGCGAGGGGCCATGGATCGCGACCGCCGCCCTCCCCTCCAACAGCTGATGGGGCGGAACGTCCCTCCGACTCCTCTCCTCCACTCCCCCTCCCATCACTGACTGTCGGGCGTGACATCATCATCACAGCCCGACAGTATCAGTGAGGGACAGGACCCAGCAGCGAGGAGCATCTTTATGGAGTTGCCTTTAAGGTAAGGAAAGAGAGGGGAGGGGAACATTTAGACCCGGGGGAGGGGGGCGCATTGAGACCCAGGAGGCGGGGCAGCGTCCTGGGGGGGTTTTTCTGAAATTGTGCCTAGGGCGCCGAGGACCCTAGCACCGGCCCTGGCACCGACCTGGCTGGATGGTAAGCGCCAGAGCAACGACACAAACACACGGCAGTCCCTAGCACATCTAGGACACATTGGTACACAGCAGTGGCAGAAAAGATAAATGGGGGTCTGCCCTTCCTCCCACCCACCGTTATGTTGGATCTTTAAAAGGAATCCAAAACTCGCGAGATCCGATGACGTCACAATGACGTTTTGCCTCGTTTTCGATTCCGAGGGCGCGCGACAGCTTGGCTCAGTATTCGGATCCCCTAAGTTCGGGTGTGTTCGGTTCTCGAGGAACCGAGCCTGATCATCTCTAATAATTATAAATAATTATAATAATCTTCATTATAAACAAGGATGCTGTTGTAGCTAGGCTATGAGATATTGGAATTAATACATTTTAATGCACTTTGTGCAGAGGAGATACCTGTTGGTACACGCGGGTGGCATTGCAAAGAGAGGATAACGAATACCACCAATTAGAGGTGAGCATATCTGCAGGGAGATTACATGCTTATCAAATTTCCCAGTGGAATCGGATGTTTCGCAGAGGTACAAAGTTACACTAAAACAATCTTTGAGTTCCCGCTGTGGAACAGCCAATCGCAACGTGGCTGACGGGTAGACTTCTATCTTGGCTGAAAAAGCAGCATATCCTTACAAAATAAGTAAACTTGTGTGGTTTTTATTTTTAAGGGTATCGCCCCTCACGAAAAAGCACAAAAATAATGTTACCCCTGAGAAATAACCTCATCTACATGTTTACTGAACATTTGTAAGTAAACAACATGAATGTAAACCGTTTAGAAATATATTATACCTTTACCACTATGTGTGAGAGAAATGAGAGGCGTGGCTGGAAGTGACTGGCTGCTAAACAAATATCTATAATTTCCATCCTGTATCCATGTATTTTACACAGCGCAGTTACAATGTAACGAGTGATAATGGGAGAGAACACTCTGCGTCTCCATGGCAACAGGCTCAGCCTCTGATGAATGGGCTGTCAGTACAGGGGCTCTCGGCAGTTTAAGGTTATCAATAAAAACCAATGGAGGAAGGAATTTCCCCAGAATAGTCACTTGGTATATGAGAATACAAACAGATAGAACGTATAACATTATTATTCTGTATTCACTGTTGTACTTTTTTTCTATCTGTCATTCGTAGGTACTCAGTAAGCAAAGCCCGTCCTTGGCTAATATTGAGAATCTTCCGTGACATAAATGTTATTTAACTCTTTTGCTGCCGGGGATCTCTGCCAAAATTCCCATATTAGGGAGCCGAAGTGTTTTACGCACTTTTGCGGTGCAGGGTTTTGCCAGGAATAACTTAATACTTTTATTTATTCACCCGAGCAAATTTTAGATTGTTGTTTTACACAGTGATGAATAAAGAATGGTACTACAACATCCTCCATGAGCAACTTCTCCCGACCATCCAAGGACAAGTTTGGTGATGAACAATGCCTTTTCCAGCATGATGGAGCCTCTAATCATAAGGCAAAAGTGATGACTAAGTGGCTCGGGATCAAAACATCAAAATTTTGGGTCCATGGCCAGAAAACTCCCCGGACCTTAATCCCATTGAGAACTTGTGGTCAATCCTCAAGAGGTGGGTGGACAAACAAAAACCCACAAATTCTGACAAACTCCAAGCATTGATTAGACAAGAATGGGCGGCCATCAGTCAGTATGTGACCCAGAAGTTGATTGACAGCTGCCGGGGCGAATTCCAGAGGTCTTCAAAAAGAAGGGTCAACGGTGCAAATATTGACTCTTTGCATAAACTTAATGTAATTGTCAATAAAAGTCTTTCACACTTAAGAAATGTTTGTAATTTTACTTCAGTATATCATAGGAACATCTGACAAAAAGGCCTAAAAACACTGAAGCAGCAAACTTTGTGAAAACCAATACTTGCGTCATTCTCAAAACTTTTTCCCATGACTGTATAGGGCCAAACAGGACAAATTTAGCCGCTCAGTCTGAAAGTTCGGATTCAGGGGCGGACCAATGCATCCGCGGGTCCCATAGCAAAATTTGAGTAAGGTCGTTGTGATGTTGGGTGTGAACCCATGCATGCTTAGAAGAGACCTCAGCTCTGTTCTTTTGAGAACAAAGCCGGGACCACGGGCGGGGAATGAGATCGGAGGTAACCAAGTAGTGGTGATAATTCCGTCACTGGTGAGTTCCCATCAAACCTTCTAAAATGGAAAAGTGGAAGTATTGCCCATAGGAACCAATCAGATTCTAGCTATCATTTATCCAGTACATTCTAGAACATGAGAGCTAGAATCTGATTGGTTGCTATGGGCAACACCTCCACCTTTCCTTCTTAGAAGTTTTGCTAAATCTACCCAACAGCAGAGAACATAGTCAGGACACATTCTCCTCCTTTGTGCCCACACATGTTGCACTTTGTGTCCAATTAGTGTCCGCCAATATCATAGCGTGTATGGGCACCATTTGAGTGTGCCCTTTTTACACCACCAGATTAAAACACAGTCTAAAACTGGCATTATAGCAAATCTGGTGCTTTGCACCAGGTGACTCGTAATGGAATGAATGCATTTGAGTGTAATTTTGTGCTTATGAAAGTATCTAAAGGACTATTCAGAGTGGATTATTAGGTTATGTCAGACAGGCACTTTGCACACTAATGTTTTGTGATGTGCCAGCACTTATAGCGATCATTTGCTCCCGTGCTGACAGGTTCAAGCAAAGGGGGAACGCTCCTCCCCAATCATACGATAGGCGGTAATCTTTGAAAATACAATATTCTGTGTGCGCTATCACGTCCCACGCTCTTCAGTGTGTCAGCGCCAGAGCAATTAAATGCTATAAATACTAGAGTTTCTCCAACTGACAAAAACACCTGTATGACAACACACATAAACGGGGAGCACTGTATTTAGCCAAAAATGGGCATACTGCTAACAAATCCTATTGTTCATGATGCACCCTCTTACCTCTGTTCCTTTACACTTACACCCCCTTCACCATCACCAGTTTGCAGACATACATTGAAAGCTGAGAGAGAAGAGAACTGTCAGAACTGTCATGAAATATGACGGGGATTCACACTGCCTCTCAGTATTTATATAGTAAATGCGGATCCTGACTGGACGGGAGAAACGACCAATCGAATTTGAGCTGCATTTGCGACACACGGTTCATCTTAGCTGCTTGAACAGCTAAAACACATTGGATCTACCTCTGCTGTCAGCTCTCTTGTTTTATATATCGAAGACAATAAAATCTGTGAACTGCACAAAACAGCACGGTGGCTCAGTGGTTAGCACTTCTGCCTCACAGGTCATGAGTTCAATTCCCAACCATGGTCTTATCTGTGTGGAGTTTGTATGTTCTCCCTGTGTTTGTATGGGTTTCTTTCCTCCTGGTGCTCCTGTTTCCTTCCATATTTTTATTATTATTATTATTAGTATTTATTTATAGGGCGCCACTAGGTATCCGTAGTGCCGTACACGGACAGACAGAAACACGTACAGGGTGAGACAGCACGGAACAGTTAACAAAAAGCACAGTAACTCGGAAGCTCAAAGTACAGCTAGATGAAAGGTGAGAGCCCCCGGGGGTAGAGAGAGGGGTAGAAGGGCCTCACGGAAGAGACAAGAAGCCGGAGAGCAGAGTTAAGGTGGTGGAGAACAGGAGGAGAGGAGGCCCTGCTCGAAGGAGCGTACAATCTAAGGGGAGGGTAGGACGGACAGAGACGCAAGGGTAGGAGGAGGAAAGGGGGAGAGCGGAGGCAACGACGGAGAGGGGGGAGAGGAGAGCGACGAGGAGGGAGGTAGGTGGGAGACTGGAAGGAGGGCAGTTAAGTGGGGGACTGGAAGGCTATAAGGAAGAGGTGGGTTTTTAAGGCCCGTTTGAAGCTGGACAAGTTGGGTGAAGTTCTGATGGAGCGGGGGAGCTGGTTCCAGTGGAGGGGGGCAGCACGGGAGAAGTCTTGGATGCTGGCATGGGAGGAGGTGAACAGGGGGGAAGAGAGGCGACGGTCATTGGCCGAACGCAGAGGGCGGGATGGAGCATGAATGGAGATGAGGCTGGAGATGTAGGGAGCAGTGGAGTTGGAGAGGACCTTGAAGGTAAGTGTAAGGAGCTTGAATACGATTCTGTAGGGGATCGGGAGCCAGTGAAGGGTTTGGAAGAGGAGGGAGACAGAGGAGGAGCGGCGAGAGAGGAAAATGAGCCGAGCGGCAGCATTGAGTACGGAGCGAAGGGGAGCGAGGTGAGAGCGGGGGAGGCCAGTAAGGAGGAGGTTGCAGTAGTCTAAGCGGGGGATAATAAGAGAGTGGACAAGAGCTTTAGTGGCATCTTGGGAGAGGAAGGGCCGGATGCGAGCGATGTTGCGCAGCTGGAAGCGGCAGGATTTAGCAAGAGAGAGAATGTGAGGGGCAAAGGAAAAACATACTATCTTACTGCTATCAAAAATTGCCCCATACTCTCTCTCTCTCTCTCTCTCTCTGTCTGTGTGTGTGTGTGTTAGGGAATATAGACTGTAAACTCCAATGGGGCAGGGACTGATGTGAATGAGTTCTCTGTACAGCGCTGCGGAATCAGCGGCGCTATATAAATAAATGGTGGTGATGATGATGATGATGATGATAGATGGGTAAATAACCCCCCCCCCAGAGAATAGTGCATTAAGACAAGTAGAGCGTCAGCTTTGTTGCCCAGAGAGTTAACATTTCCTCCTGAGGATCTCAGTGAGGGGCACAAACACTACACAGAGGTGAAGCCACGTAATAAAACGCTGAATAACTCTTTCTGCAGGTCTGTGTGCCAGGGCAGATGTCTCGGTGTATTTCCCTGACTGCACATTCTGCCTCGCTGGTTAACACAAAACATATTTATTTCATAAGATATAACGGTAATGACCCAGCTGCATTCTTACAGAAAACAGAGCGCCAATCCCCTAATGTTTTACGTGGAAACCTATTTGCTGAACAGTTCTCCCTGTGGGGTATCTCACACCTGTGGATGCACCATTAGGAAAGCAAGATTTCTGTAGACACATTTAGTATGAGATTTTGAGATATTGGGCCTTATTTGCCAAGGCGCACATTCTGGGCGGAATTCAATTGACCGCGTTACTGCAGAAAGTAACGTGGCCTGTGCGCTATTACCGTTACTAAAGTAAAAGTTAGTACAGTAATTTTTAATGCTGATTTATGCTCAGGGAACCGCGAGCGGAAATCCGGGTTAAATTTACCGTATTAACGGTAATCGAGCGCAGGCCGCGTTACTTTCAGCAGTAACGTGGGCAATTGAATTCCCCCCTCTGAGTGCAATCCGCGTTCATATTATATGCACGTATTTAGGCCCTCCCAAATTCATCAAAGCACGGATCTCAAGAATTCATAAGCTTTTGAAATCGGGGCCAGGTCTCTATGTAGATTATAAATTTCTCAAAAGAACGTGCAGGAAAATAAAAAATATTGAATTAACGCCACCTGGTAAGAATAAAGGCATTAATGATATAACAGTTAAAAAAAAATAAATGTTTGTTTTTCTTCATGAAATACATTTATTAGGATATTGTTGATGTCTACTGAACATAAAATAAATTTCTGCAGTTGCTTGTGATTGCAAACACATGTTATAGCTGGAGATGCTCACTGACCCCCGTGAACTGGTTTTGGTTTTGGATCTGGATTAGCTTCGTGTTTTGGTTTTGATTTTGGATTTTTTAGAAAAAATCCTAAAATATGCTAAAGTCACACAATTTTGCTCTGTTTTTGTTCCTACATTATTATTAACCTCAATAACACGAATTTCAAGTCATTTGCAGTCAATTTTGACCACTGCACAGATCACAATATTATTATTATACACTTTCGGACAAATACTGCAGCGACCTGGCTGGATGGTAAGCGACAGAGCAATGACACAAACACACGGCAGTTTCTAGCACATCTAGGACACATTGGCACACAGCAGTGGCAGAAAAGAAAAAGGGGGGTCCGCCCTCTTTCCCACCCACCGTTATTTTGGATCTTAAAAAGGAATCTAAAAATCGCAAGATCCGACAACGTAACAATGACGTTTTGCCTTCATTTTCAAATCCGAAAAAGCATGAAAGTACTGAGGTACTCGGATCTGCTAAGTTCGGGTATGTTCGGGTCTCGGGGAACCGAGCCTGAGTATCTCTAGTTATAGCATGCATACGAGACTGTCATCACTACTGATCAGGACTTAGACTAGTCCTGTGGATGGAGCAAGAGATACGGTAGAAAAACAGGTAACTTTGAGATGACCAAAGCTGGATTTGGTGGTGGCTGCGTGTGGTTGGGTGTGGCGGGCTCTTACTGTACATCGCCTACAGCAAAACAGCCCTTCACCGTCCCGTTCACTCCCAGAATTCGTAAGCCGTAGTAAGTGTCCTTGGCGTTCGAAAAATCCAACGGACAGGACTGCGTTCACAGACGTATCTCCCGGTTCTGGGTACGCGCAGAGTGATTTTGCATATGATACGCTCAAAATCGTCAGATACCTTTCTTGATGAATCAGGCCCATTAATTTTATTATTTATTTATTTCCCCCTAAAGACATAAAGTAGATAGCAGCATGCCGTATAATGTTGCTTTTCCACCCCCCTGATATAGACTCCCACGGCAATTCCATGATATTCGAAAAATGGAAAAATGCACCAGGTGGCGAAAGTGGCACATGATTGGTTAGCTGTGACTCCAGTTCATGAAAGTCATAAGGGTGGAAAAGCCCTTTAATCATAAAGTATACTAAATATATAAGCATTAATTATCTTTAATTGCATTTGTATAAAAAGCTTCAATTAAACACATTCTTTGCAAAGTACTTTTATGTATCTCCATACTTACTAAATTGATTGGGCGCAGTTATATTGGGGCGTGAAAGTGTTAATACAAACTATCAACCATAGACCCCAAAGAAACAGCGCCTCCCAGTGGCCAGTGCTATGTTTAATAATGGCAGGACACGTGTTGGATTTCGGCAAGTGGTAACTTTTGAATACAATGTCTCACATGCATGGGAGCACTCTTGTTGAATTTAGCCAGAGGAGCTTTTTAAATAGCCTATGTTTCAGCATGATATACGTACACTCTGAACAGAATTTGGAAGAGAAGCGGCCGTCGTCTTTAATTAAATACACTGTATTTACTGCAAATGTGCATTTCCTATCTGCATTAGCTTAAAAACACTGTACTAATATTTGATTTTTATTTCACAGGGCTCTAAACATATTAGCTCTTTCGTTGCCCGAGGTTTTTCTAAAGCCATAACTAAATTAATTAATGTAAATGAACCATTTTAATTTAATATTTAGCATTTTATGCTTTTTTCTCTCCCAGGGGTAATAAGTGTAACTGTTGGCGGAGATTAAGTGGAATTAGCGGTGATTTATATCTTACTCTAGTATATATTATGTATGCGTTATTTATATACACAGGCTTTTTCGTTTTCACTACTAAGGTTTTAGAGGTAATTAAGCGTTGGGATAAGTGTGATATATTGTTGGAAAGAGCAGCACAAAATATTTACATACAGGAGAGTATTCTAGGAACGTGTTTTAATCGAAAATTAAAGGGTCTATGTTACCCTTGGTGGAGATAACGTAAAATCGCCACAGCGGGATTCAAATTATTGGGCTAAAACTTAGATTTCCAGCAAATCAATTAATGAATATTTCATGATAGTAAAATGCATTTTAAGGATAAAAAGCCTCAATTAGAATTTATATATTTCCAATGTGTGGTTCAAACTTTAGTTTTCGAAGATGTCAAAATGACAACATTGTTCAAAAAAAGACATTTTTTTTCTCAAATCTGAAAGATTTTCTCAGTGTGGCTTCATAAACTGCTGATTAATTTCTTTCCTGTACAAAACCTTACATAGGGGTATATTTACTAAACTGAGGTTTTGAAAAAGTGGAAGTGTTGCCAATAGCAACCAATCAGATTCTAGTTATAATTTATTCAGTACATTCTACAAAATGACAGCTAGAATCTGATTGGTTGCTATAGGTAACATCTCCACTTTTTCAAACTTGTAGTTTAGTAAATATACCCCATAGTGTATATTGTTACGCTAATACCTTTAGTGAAATAAGACACAGATAATTTCTGAGTTAGGTCACAGTTTATTGAATCAATCACCTGGTGCTCCAACCATCAGGCCGGTAGCCAGATGCCAGAGGTGCAGTGTGCCCACTGGGGTGCCCATGGGGGTGCCAGAACATGCACTGGTAGCTAGGAACACCTTAAGGCACTTTGCACAGCACTTTATTTTCTGGCAACATCCTCATTTCTTCATCCTGGGCAAGAAAAATGTTTTATACACTCCGGCCGTATTGCTAGGGTCTTACGGAATTTTTTTATTTTTTATTTATTTAATTTATTGACGGCAGCACTCGTGATAAAAAATAAAATCAGTGAGGGGATAACCTGGCATTGGTTACCATGATGATAATTTGGGACATTTAAAACACCGGTGTACTTTAGAAATTGCGAGTGAGTGGGGGAGTGGGGGGGGGGGCAGAATATTGGTGCTCTCAGGAGTGAATGGAGGAAACACACATAACATTTCTCTACACGTAACACTGTTTAGGTCAATTTGTGGAAACATTTATTCAGGGATTATAAATAAGCAGCGGGTTCAGTAAAAGTTGACTTAGGGCATGTACAAACAAATACATAAAAAGTTGTCTGCTAGTGGAAATGGTGACATATCTATTAGCCATTTTTTTATGCGATAATGCTTAGTTAGCATGTGAAAATGTGATCCATTTTTAGCTTTATGCTATTCTATGCCTTGTCATTTCGTGCTATTTTTTACAAAAAAACAACTTTCAAACCGATCTTATTTCCCAATAGAAAATGTTGGCATTTTCAGTTATTGCTTGAACCTGCTTGTTTAACTTTAGGTGGTGAAAAGGCTCAGGGGCAGTGATATTATTATTATTATTATTATTCAAGCTTAAATGTGCTTGAACCCCCAGTAACCCATAAATAATATTATGTAAAAAAACAAAAAAAAACCCTTAAAAGTCAACGCACCTGCTTGCTACGTCATTAATGCTGTTGGAGTTATGTATTGCATGACATGCCTGTTCTTTTAACGTTAATGAAATTAATTATTTTTCTCAAGGCTGGTCTCTTGACCAGTTACTCGCCAGCGTTGCAATTGTGTAAAAAAATAAAATCTGCAAGTGCAAACTGCATGCTAAAATGCATATAAATGGCTTTGCATTTCAAATGTGGTTCACATGTGATAGTACCGCTTAATTGGTTTGCGAATACATCCACATGCAAGCGGCACAGAGCTTTTCCCAATCATGTCAATGGCCCATTCACTTCAGTGGGACTGTCAGTGTGTAGATACCCCATTGAAATGAATGGGCTGTTGAAATCAAGGGGAGAAGCCCCAGTAGTATATAAATAAGTAATAAAAACACAAAAAGAATGTGCTTCCCACTTCCTCAAATCCATAACCAGCACTAGTAGTAGACAGCCTGGGTTGGTTCCCACTAAAACAGGGGGACAACGAGCAGGGGATCCCGCTGCTAAAGTCTATGGGGACAGAAAAAAAATAACGTGCTCCATTTCTCAGAGACCACCAGTCCTGCACTGAAAGGGGGCTGGGGTAACGAAAAAATTAAGACTCCTGGACTGGCAGCTTTGCCTCCCCTAAGACCCCTGTCCGTTATTCCAAAATCATTCCCCTTTTATTGCCGAATTGAATCGGCCTCTTAAACTTTTACCTGTTTGTAAACTGAAAAAAGAAAGAAATATTTCCAGGTAGTGACTCTGTACTGCACCCGAGGGTCGAATGAACATCTGTTTGGAAAGCAATTTGTTGTATGAAGTAGTTTTATACAATGTACAATGACTCCAGAAGTGGATGGTGCACCTGTAAGCTCTAATGAGTAGCACATTCCTGCATTTTATTTTAGTTTATGCCCCTGTATTGTTATAGACTTTGTAATCACTTTCTTTGTTCTTGGATCTGTATTTTTTATGTCTCCCTTAGAGTGTTTGCAGTGTGTATATAACAGCATAGATTTATGGTAGACTTATCAATGGTAACACAATCAGAGACGAAACTAGGACAGGGCAACATGTGCAACACGCAAAGGGCTAACCACGCTCTATGTTGGACCCCCCCTCCTCACCAAGATGGCATGAGGGTGTGTGGTGGTACTGCCAGCAGCAGGGGGCGCTAGCAGGGGCTGGCTGGGCTGAAGGGTAGGAGGGCATTTGTCCCCAGGGCCGATCCCACAGCGGGCTACCTTGGGCTGAGTCACTGGGCTACCTGCAATTCTTTTTCCTTTAAAATGTTCCTAATAGGCTCCCGAGAGAGGGTTCAGAAGAACAGAGCGGGGGATAAGGAAGGATAGACTGTATCGACCGAAAATCAGGAGCATTGGCGCCAATAGGAATAAGCTGCACTATAGTATTTTTGCAAATGATCTTTACGGCTTAACCCCAAACCTGTTGTAAGTAATATGCTAGTTTACACTAGGTGAAATGCATGAACAGGAGTTCCCATTATCATGGAGAACAGATTTACTAACAACTGCAAAGTTTAGTTAAAAAGAAGTTAAATAAATACCCCCAAACTGTATTTATTATGAGAGAAATTGGCATTTAAAGAGTAATCCCATTAAAATATTCAGGAGCGTTTTGTTGGAACATACATCACTGTGGCAGGCTGTAAGAAGAATGTTGACATTTACCATCTTACCTTGCTTTTTTTCTTTAGGCTGTTTTAATGATTTATGATTATGGACTACCATGGCAACCACAGTCACATGAGGCACAGGCATATGATGTAGTGAGCAGAGAGGCTTTGAAACGCCCATCTGAGCTTTGTCTGACATCCTCCTCCTCCCCCTTTTTCATCACATGACATGCTGAGAGCTGTGAGCCTGTGTCTGTGTAGCAGACTGACTGTGTCTGTCAGTCATTTTTATTTGCAGCCAGAGAGCCTTGGATAATTGATAATAATTTGCAGAAGGATAGCTAAGAAAAATTAGATGTATGCTTAGAAAGTACTTAACTTGCTATTTAAAAGAAAAAAGTATTCAGGGAGTTTGGCACGTACCCACTAACTATTGCTTGGTGGCAATCCAAATTCCCTAGAACAGATTAAGTTTTCAGATCATAGATTCCTGCAAACTTCTGCTATAGTTAGTTTTTGCTATTTACAGGTCCATCTTATATGTATCCACCAGTGTAGGCCAACCCTTTTGGCTGATTTAACCATTGGTGAAAATGCAGCACTATGGGGGTATTCAATTTCATTTTTTTCAACACCGCGTTAAGTCATTTTAACGCTGTTTTTTTTTTAAATTTTCAAGCGGGCTAACTTTACCCGCAATTCAATTCCACTTTTACCGCTCAGTTTTTTTTTCATGAAACGGTCCTCTCGCGCTCCAGTAGAAAGTCTATTGAAAGTATAGGGTGTGCGAGAAGCAGTCGCGTTAAAAGCTATTCAATTGTTTTTTAACGCGGCGCATTAAACAGGCCAATGTGCTGTTTTACCTCGCACCTCTTTGGGGTGTGATAGAAATAAAAAACCTCTGAAAACTATTTGAAATCATGTAATAATGAGAAAAAAAAGTTAAACTATGTTTAATGCCTAACATGTAAAAGTTGATTTTCTTGTGAAAAAATAATGAAATTAAAAAATAGATAAAAAAAAAAAAAAATTAAAATCACTAATTAATTATATTTATGTATGTTTTTTTGTACAAATATGAATGTAGTAATGTGTTTTGACATGGTATAGGTGAATCTATGTTAAAAAATAGTTAAAAAAAAAAAAATGCTAAAGAAAGTACTGTAATGTAGATATCATCAATGTGTAATGCAATCTAATGTATTAAAATGTGTGCCAATCCTTATTTTGGTGTTATACATGACCGCGTTAAAACTCCCCTTCACTCCCCTAAAAACTCGCAAACACAATGGTTATCGCGCGGGTGCACGGTTCGCTCTTTTGCAATTGAATTGCACAAATTTGCGTGCTGCGTTAACTAAAAACGGTCGCTATAGCAATTAAAAAACAGCAGGAGGTTTTTTTTAACTTTGCGGGAAAAAAAAATCTTGCGGTCACTTGAATACTCCATATATTTTCAACAGGTACACTGTATAAGAATGACGTCCTAATTTACCAATTACACTCTGAAATAAAATAAAAATCATCCCCTTCTCCCTCCCTAATCTACCGCCTTCCTATCATCAGCCCTCGTTCACTAGCATTGGGCTACAGATAAGTGAAGCAGAGGATTGTTCAAAGCGTCTTCGTAGAATGAACAAACCACAAAAATGTTCAGAACAGTCTTTTGAGTAATGTGACTGTTCTCCAAGTCACATAATCATTTCTGTGCAGTGTATGTACTGCCTCTCCATGGAATGGAAGAAAGAGGTTAATCTGAAGATTATTAACTGGAATGAGTTTCTTGTACTTTCCAAGATTTCTAAGCACATAGGATTGGTTTAAATTTCCAGCTCGCTGGGATGTTCCATCTGCATGAATAATGCATTTCAACTCGCTACCGTGAACAGGATTTAAATGTTTGCTCTTATACCCCGGCTTATGATTGAATTCACAGCATAGGTGTCATTCATGGGCTCTTGAGGTACGACACACTGTTTTTTGGCAGATTAGAATCTTTTGTCGAGGCAAATCCGCGTAAATAATTCACAATTCAATTTCAGTGATTTGATCCCTTGAATTTTACGACATCTAAAATCTCATAAACATTGCTATTTTTATTGCAAATTCGACCACTTCAGGCGTAATTGGCCAAAAACATTGCTTGAGCCAAAAAAGTCCCGAGCAATCTTTTATTGGGAACTATTAGATGTCGATTGGGAAGGATGGTAAATCCGAATAATATCGAGGGTAATAGTGATGTGTTGACTAAATGACTCGATTTTTCGGATTACTCTAAACTGCAGCCGTCTCTATCTGCCATCACCATACCACTACTATATTAAATATAGCCTACATTACAGTTACTTCTCACCTATCTACTTGTTAGCTGGAGACGCCAGTCAACAGCTCACAAGTGATCACCTGCCTACCTAATTTACTACAGCACAGCAGGGCAGTCAGCCGGAACTACTTTAAAAAACTAACTTTAATTGACATAAGACAATATGTGCACACGGGTGTCCATTTTATCAAATGAGCGGAGGAGAGACGATAACACAACCCTGACAATTCTATAAATTACAGTACAATACTCTACTATAAACAATTTAAAACATATACAAATTATAAGAAGCAAACTGCATGGCCCCCACTTGAATGGTATTAAGATTATTGTAGGGTAAGGTTATTGTACTTTAGTTGTGAATATATTAATTAAAATAAACACTGATCCGGTCACTGGGAACCGGAGACACCACTAACAACCAGCACTTTGATTTGTTAATTGACTAGCTGCAGTCTCATGACTATTGGTTGAGCCAAACAAAATGGCTTAAACCATTGGCGTGAGACAGAACGCAGGTGGCGCGGAAGCAGGTACATTATAAAGCTAATTTGCATATTTCCCTGGAACGCCCATGGGAACCTTCACCCATTCGACCAATGAACTGATCACTGGATGGGTTTGATGGGAAATAAACATTTCGGCACATTCCGGGCCCGATTCATGTTCAGGCGCTAACCTGCACAGGTCGAGCGTTTAAAAAACGAAGTAGGATTTTAAGTTTAGTTTCAACCGTATTCAAATCTAAGCGGATCTCAAAATATGTTTAAATTTGAATGTGTGTATGCTTTGCCTAAACGTTATTTGCCGTATGTTAACAGACAGAACAGTGCGCAGGATATTAACATCATCACCATTTATTTATATAGCGCCACTAATTCCGCAGCGCTGTACAGAGAACTCACATCAGTCCCTGCCCCATTGGGGCTTACAGTCTAAATTCCCTAACACACACAGACTAGGGTCAATTTGTTAGCAGCCAATTAACCTACCAGTATGCTTTTGGAGTGTGGGAGAAAACCGTGTACTGTTCAATTCCCGACCATGGCCTTATCTGAGTGGAGTTTGTATGTTCTCCCCGTGTATGCATTGGTTTCCTCCGGGTGCTCCAGTTTCCTCCCACACTCCAAAAACATACTGGTAGGTTAATTGGCTGCTATCAAAATTGACCCTAGTCTCTCTCTGTCTGTCTGTCTGTGTGTTAGGGAATTTAGATTGTAAGCTCCAATGGGGCAGGGACTGATGTGAGTGAGTTCTCTGTACAGCGCTGTGGAATTAGTAGCGCTATATAAATATATGATGAGGATGATAATGATGATGAATGCACAACCGGCCAGAAAAACAGACCAATGATTATTATATATAAGATGAAACGGTGTACATTAGAGAAACCCAGGGCTTGAATCAGCCTCATCCAAGTTGGCACGCCCTTACTGTGCAATGCCAACCTTCGTCCACCCCTCAGGCGTTCGTGTCATTTGCGTTCGCATATGAACATTAATTTTTTCATGCCAAACATTTTAATAAACCAAACCACATTTGTTTATGTGCAGTTGAAGTCACTGACGAAGAAACATGAATAAAAAAATGTGTGAAGCAACGATTTCTGAAGCATCATATCTCATTCTCAAGATGTAAAAATAACCGAGTAGCCCCTTTCATTAGGTATGTTTGCCAAGTAAGTGATAGTTTGCCTTTAAAGGACCAATCATTTCACTCAAGTGTTGGCAGACAGAATTTATCGTGAAAAGACAAGAAACTTATTTGCTGCATTGATTTTTTCCCAGCCTGCACAATCCAGGACGACACGGAACAGGGAAAATAATCTATTTGACTACTGTCACCAAGGGTGACTGCTGGAGATTGATGATAAGCTACGGAGTTATTTCCAATCTCGTTAAACAGATGAAAATGATATCTGTGTGTTGAAACATCCTTTGCTTAGAATATCTTAATTAAAGTTCACATCTGTCCAACATTAAACGTGATTGTGTTTAAAAAAAAAAAAAGAAGTGTTCAGTGTCTGCTTCATGTATTTGTGATTTGCTTCAATGAACGTTTTAAATCGCAATTCCACATTAGCATGATGCTGTAGTGTTTAGCAATGGAGATTCTATGCCCTGTTTTCATGAGGGAGGCGAACAGATTTTTATTTTGTTTTCGTTTCTCTGCGCTGAGAGTTTGGGAGCGCATATGGACAATGGCAGTTTGCAAATTGCACAGCACAGTAATAATTCAACAGATGTGAGCTCGCCACGATAAAGGAACCTCTGGTATAGCTCTATAATTTACATCTCTTTTGTATAGAAGCTTGCCTACAGGATAATATCTGGATCTAAGTAGGCTCAGAAATATCCCGTGTCTGCAATAGTGGATCTTAAAGCGCTTAAGAGGTATTAACTAAGCGCAATTAATATGCAGCGCAAAACACAATGTGCCCCTTAATTTAGATAAAACAGTTAACTTCCCATCAAAGTTCAATCTTTAGCCAAATACATAACACTCCTTTCAAATAAATGACGTTTCTGGCAAAATCAAACAAAGAAATGCAAAACATGTCCCAAGTGTAAGACAACACCCAAGGCTCCAGTGCTCACTATATATATATATATATATATATATATATATATATATATAGCCCTTCACTGGCTCCCCTTCCCCTACAGAATCCTTTTCAAGCTCCTCACTCTGACTTACAAGGCCCTCGCCAACTCCACTGCTCCCTACATCTCTAACCTTATCTCTATTTACACTCCCTCCCGCTCACTGCGATCGTCCAACGATCGTCACTTCTCTTCCCCTCTGATTACCTCCTCTCACGCACGTATCCAAGACTTCTCCCGCGCCGCTCCCCTCCATTGGAACAAGCTCCCCCGCTCCATCAGAACTTCCCCTAATCTGTCCTCTTTCAAAAGAACATTAAAAACCCACCTTTTCCTTAAAGCCTTCCAGTCTCATGCCTAAACTCCCACCGGTCGGCTACCTCTCTTTCTCATCCCTTCTTCCCTTCTCCCAGTTCCTCCCGTCTCTCCGTCTCATCCATGTGTCTGTCTGTCTTCCCCTCCCTTTAGATTGTTCGCTCCTTTGAGCAGGGCTCTCCTACCTTCTGTTTCCATCACTTTTAACTGCGCTCTCCAGCTACTGCGCTCTCCAGCTACTCAGCTCACCTCCTCTCAGTCCCTCTGCCCTCTGTTCTCCTCTCGCTTCTCTCCGCTCCCCTCAGTGACTCTCAACCTGTCATCCGTGCCCACCCTCTTGGGCCATAGTTACCTGCCTGTACTCACTTTTCCCCTCCCCCCCTCTCTTTCATGCTGTGCCTGAGCCCCCAGAGTTATAGTGCTTAATGTTACTTGTACTGTGCTGTTTCACCTTGTACTGTGCCATTGTTTGTCCTTGTACGGCGCTACGGATACTTTGTGGCGCCCTATAAATAAAAATTAATAATAAAAATAATAATAATATATATACATATATATATATATATATATATATATATATATATATATATATATATCGTATTTCCCCATGTATAAGGCGCACCCATGTATAAGATGCACCTTAATTTTGGCCCCTAGATTTGAAAGATTGTGCAGCCGCCGGCATTAAGACCCTGCAATCGCCCCCCCCCCCCCCCCGCTGCCACTGTAACGCTGCCCCGCTCCCCCTGGATCCCCCGCTGCCACTGTAACGCTGCCCCTTCCTGGACCCCCTCTACCACTGTTTAAGCCCCTCCCCCCCATTTTTAGACCCCAAATTTTTTATACATAGGGAAATACGGTATATTCAATTTAAAATCACCTGACTACCATGGGGTGTTATTTTGGAGCGTTCGAGGGGCTTCTGGAGGCATTTTGAGATGAGTGATGTGGTCGTACAGTTTTCACTACTGAAACCATGTGCAACGTGCGGCCCTTCTGCAGGTTGGAGGGCCACACACGTAGCCCTTGAGTTTGTCAGGTTGTCCATCACTGGTTTATGGTGCGCTCAATACTCTGCAGGAACATGAAAGTGTGAAAATTATCGAGCTGGCACTCCAACACAACTAACAGGGGGCTTCTATCTTTACTACACGTGGGGTTGGTGGAGGATTAAGAAGGGGTCTCAAAAAATAAGAAACCTCCCTCTTTAAGGAACATTCTGGTGCAGGATCTATCAATTTTCTTCTAACGGCAGGCTGCTTCTTTGTTATCTATAAACTTCCCCTGTTAATAATCTCACTGCCTTATTGGGTATTCACATCACTACGATATTCTGAACTTTAGCCAGACAGATGAAGGTTTCATGTTTCACACTGGAGTGAGCAAGCTTCTGATAAGCAATCTTCCTTTTATTTCTTTCCAGAGCACATGAAATGTTAGTTTTCCTGTTGATAGATTTGTCATCTTGTACAGGAAGACTGTCAGACACGGACAAAACCGTATCAGATGTGTGATGGCCGCATTCAGTCTCTCCCAGAATGCAAAATCATTGCTGAGGTTAACGTGCCCTCTGGTTCCAAATCCCCACAAGCGATGTCTTTATACAGACAGCAAGTATTCTAGGAAAAGGATTATATCATGCAAGTGCAGCCAGCCAAAAGTGTATAAATGTATAAGTGGATAATGGCACCATTATTTGGATAATCTTAGACTAGCCAGGCTTATTGCATATGCCCAAAAAATATACTGGATATTTTCAATCAGAAACAATGACGACGATGAGTGTTTTTGGGCGATGTGGTGTTAGTATTTCCCTGTTCATATCTTATTTAGTGTTTGGGGTCTGTGACTTAACCAAAAAACATTGCCAAAATATATATTGACATAGTGTACCTGATTCAAGTCCGAACGTAACTTGCAGTTAAAAAAATGACTTGAACATATACAAGCAACATTCAAATCCACCTGTATCTCAAGATGTGTTTCACTTTGAATCTGGGAGTAAGTACAGTCTGCCTAAATGTTACTTGCCGTATGAAGACAGACCCATTGCCTATTGTTTTATTAACCTATGGTAACCTCAAACCGTATTTGATCCTTTATCCTTTATAAGGATATCCTTATGTCTGTCCCAAGCATGTTTAAACTGCTCTACTGTATTAGCCTCTACCACCTCTGATGGGAGTCTATTCCACTTATCCACTACCCTTTCTATAAAGTAGTCTTTCCTCCGAACCTACTTCCCTCTAGTTTCAGTACGTTTCCTTGTGTTTTAATACTTCTCTTAGGTGTGAGTGTAGCTCTCACAAGAAATGAGGTTGATGTTGGGTTGCAAGCTTAAATGTTTTGATCAAAAGATGAACCATTGCCTCCTTTATATAAGTATGTAGGACACATTTGGCAATTTCCTTGAGCTACCAGCTTTGAGGGTTTCACAGTTGCAAAACTTCCATAGTTTCTTATGATTCTCTACAGGTATGTATAACAAAATAGATTTTTTTTTTGGATTCCATGTCACCCTCTAAAACTCCACATCTCTGTATGAGTGATGCTATTGTTTATATATAATGAAATACGATTTTATTTTTGTATTACTTGCAATGTGAACATTGGGGTCTCATCTTGTCGTCAGCCCGGGGCTCCCCCATTGCAGACTTACGTTGGCCGCGGATGAAGCTCAATGCTGGTCAACGAGTCAGTACCAGCGATGAGTTAACCATTTGTAGATATCACATGATTGCAGATGATCATCGATTTTCTGGACTCGTTAATATGTAATAGGTGCCATTAATGAAAGCCAGAGCAGTTTATTTTCTTTCAAGTCATTACGGTTGATGTTTGTCAAATTGAAAGTGTCAGGTAATAGGATGTGGGAGATTTGTGTGTCATTATTGGACATGTTCCCGTGTTGTGTTCACGAGATCTCACCATTTATTCGAGTTACCGGCATTGTGTCAGGCTCCCCGCGTTAATAAATCTATTGATTGTAATCTGAATGCCTTAGAACAAAACATCTCATCATATTAAACTATATTTCATATCTGTCATGTAAACATCAAATCTATTTTGCAATCAAGAGGTTGAATCTCTCTGCACTGCCTAAGCAAAACTTGATTTTATTAAATTACAGAGTGTCTGTATTGCTAGGCAGCGGGCATGTTGCTGTTGAACTAGACCCTTGCTTTAAAAAAAACTGGATATTTTATATAGATGTTTACGTCATTTTTTCCTTAAATTTTTTTTTTTTAATATTAATAATGTTTATTTTTTTATCAAGAATTGCAAATAAATCATAAACCATAGATAAGTTAAGTGGGATAAGGTACTTCCAATGGGGGCAGTGCCAACCTGGCACCTCATTCATTAAGGAGCGTAATTGGCGGGTTTTTTTTTGCAAATATAATGCGCATAATTACTCTGTCCATGCCCAGAATACCATAGAACGCAGCAGCATCCGATTCAACTACAAGTGCAAAGGACACTTACAACAGCCTACAATTTCGGGGAGGGAATGTGGTAGAGAAGGGACGTATGCCCGTAGTCAATGTACAGTAAGGGCGTACCAAGTTCGAGTGCACACTTCAGTGTTAAATTCAAGCTTTGGGCATCTCAAAAGTACGTGATTTACGTTCGTATTACTTGCACCAGCTACAGGTCTAGTCTAAGTGTCGATTACTAGTAATGACAGCGGTGTATACATGCTAGCACATGTGTTTGCAATAGGATCAGCTGTAAAAATTTATTTTATGCACAGTAGGCATTAATTACATCCTAATAAACGTATTTCATGGAATAAAAAAAAAAGTTTTTTATTTTTTAATGTTTTGTCCTTAATGACTGTTTGATGAACAGGTGACATTAGTTGAATCGCTTTTATTTTTTTGATATTGCCCATATGTTTCGGACGTATCCTGCAGTGTCCTATTAGAGGCTCTTAGAGCAGAACGGACGTAGACCTGTATTCATCACCAGACGTATCTCCACATCTGCTCCTTGTTGAATCTGGACGTGTGTATGCCCGATTTTGTTTTTGCTTAAAAAAAAAACCAACACATTACCTTTGCTTTACATTCCTTAATGGATGAGCCCCATAATATATACCTGTCATTTAAAATACTATTTTTTGGAACAACAAATTGAATAAAATGAATATATTTATTAAATTTTGTTATGCACAGTAAACTATCTGTTAATGAGTAAACATGGTTCTGGCTTTAAAAACAAATAAACAAATAATGTTAATGGTAACATGTGAAATAGACATGAACTTATCTGAAGAAAATAATATTTATACAGACTAAATAAAAATTAAAATATTTGTGTTAAATATATTTGACCCTTTTCTAAAATTTTAAAGGTTCAAGGGGGTTGTTTTTTTAGAAGAATGCCTTTTTTAGCATTTGTATTTACCCTATATCAATAAATATATATTTTTGTCCCATAGATTGTAAGCTTTCGAGCAGGGTTCTCTTACCTCTCTGTCTGTATGTATTACCCAGTATTGTTTTATTAATGTTTGGTTCCAATTGTAAAGCGCTATGGAATGTGCTGGTGCTATATAAATAAATGTTGATGAATGTTGATGTTAATACATTGCATATTTTTACAGTAACATATTTTAAGATATCATTCTAAGACTAAAGGTTAAGACCAAAATAGTTATTTATGTTTATATTTGTGTTACAGTAATCATCATCACCATTTATTTATATAGCGCCACTAATTTCGCAGCACTGTACAGAGACCTCACTCACATCAGTCCCTGCCCCATTGGAGCTTACAGTCTAAATTCCCTAACACACACACACACACACACACACTAGGGTCAATTTGTTAGCAACCAATTAACCTATCAGTATGTTTTTGGAGTGTGGGAGGAAACCAGAGCACCTGGAGCAAACCCACGCAAACACGGGGAGAACATACAAACTCCTCACAGATAAGGCCATGGTCGGGAATTGAACTCATGACCCCAGTGCTGTGAGGCAGAAGTCCTAACCACTTAGTCACCGTGCTGCCCAGCAATATTATAGTATATCCATAAAATATATGGATATTGGAAATCCAAGAGGTTTTCTGCTCTGTTGTGATAGCTATTATCTGTATACATTACATTAGGGTTGGATTA
Source organism: Mixophyes fleayi (assembly GCF_038048845.1). Lineage (NCBI taxonomy): Eukaryota > Metazoa > Chordata > Amphibia > Anura > Limnodynastidae > Mixophyes > Mixophyes fleayi. The sequence goes on along the minus strand of NC_134405.1, from coordinate 335,696,574 downwards.
GTCTTTTATAACATATAAATTTTGGATGCTGAATTAATGGCCATTCTACAGGAGTTAACCCAAGGGGTAAATGTATTAACCAGTAGTTTTTGCAAGTCGACGGTATTTGGCGACTTTGCAGGGCAAATTTAAAACGGCAATGGCTTTCAAGGCAAAGTTTTGCCTTGAAAGCCATTGCCGTTTGAAATTTTCCCTGCAAAGTCGCCAAATACCGTCGACTTGGAAAAACTGCTGGTTAATTCATTTACCCCCTTCACTGAAGGCCAAAGATGTTCATTAAGAGATAGTCAAGGTTGACCCCCAAATTAAGGGGTTATTCTAAGAAATAGGGGGGGATAGAATTGTTGCCTTTGTCTCTAGGATGACCTTTCTTTGTATTTTATATTATATAACGTCATATCGCCATTTTTCATCAGAGAGACCACCTGCGCCACCCAGCTCTGCCACACATGCCTTTCTCTATTGTGTTCTGCTCATGACCTGCCAGCCAATGACTGTCTTTCAGTTGCCTTTGTCTGACACAAGCCATCTGCCAAAGAAGACCTTGGGCAAACCAGACGCGTTTCGCTGCCTCTCCAGCTAGTAAATGGAACCTGTCCACTTTGAATCGAGATTAAACCTCAACTCCCCCATTCTTAATCCCTGGCACATGCTTAGACTAAAACGAAAATGTTTTCTTTTGTACAGGTGCCACAATGGCAGGGAACAAGGAAGAACATGTCCATAGTCACACTCACATAATCACAATGTAAAAATATTCTCCTATCCTGAAAGAACTTGCCTTATAAGTTCTACTTCTACCACCAATATTATTGGAAAATATCAAGCAGCGTCATATTATCTATCAATCCTGCATCAACCCAAATACAATTTCGCTATTTTCATCGAAAATATATCCCCACTGCTCCTCCTGCAAATGCAACTCGCTCTTATCAGTAACCTTGGATTACTACACTGACCTTCCTTTTTATATACATAAGACTTCATCACATATCTTTAAATCATCCCTCACTTCCTCAGTTACCCTAATAAAATGATGTGGGGCGTGCACAATGACTGTCCTCTTAGCAATTCCATCCTTGTCACAAAATGCATCACTTCCAGATTTCAGGAGGCGGAAGGTAACCTTTTACTCCATACCTACAATGTATAGCAATGTCCTCAGAGCCTATAACTTATCCTGCGGAAGCCAGTGTCCTATCAGAATGTAACACATTGTTATGGTCCAGAAGCTCCTGTCTTCTGTTTTGTCCTGCCCTTATAGAACCCCGAATTAAACCAGTCATCTGCTCCATCAATCTCCGCAATGTTGAAGAGTTCCTTGCGCCTATAAAAAGAAAGTCATCCTGATAGTTGTTAACTTAATTGATACCCATCTCCACCAATAGTGTCCTCTCTAAAAGGGGGCCAATGGGTCCAAAAAAGGCCCATAATATCAAACAGCTCATGGGCGAACATTTGTCTGAACTCTAAATCCGTTTTCGCCAGTAACGCCCCTTGACCGAGGTACCTGAGCCACTGAATGACCTCATCTCTTTAAAGGATGTTGAAGTCAGCAAATTGGATAAAGTCATGTCAATTAATATCGAGCAAACTTGATTGTATTTGTCTGAAATTATGCGTAAAGCACGCTACGGCGTGCAAGGGCGTATACAGCCGCAACACGTGGCAATAACTGTTTTTACACTTTAGTATACATTTGCACCAACACATACATTTGTAAATAGTACACATTAATCGTAGTCGCAACACATAGTTATTTATGTCGAAATATAGTAGTGTTTATATGTAATAATATAAGCTATATGCATATTAGTGATACATATGGTTCAGGTTAAAGGAAATATGTCATGTCTGATATCATATTAATCCCCTTTACATCAGCAGCTGTCCGGTGCACTCGGCGAAGAGATTGCACATTGCATACTCTAGTTATTGATGTTAGGGAATAAACCTTTAATATGATATTGACTGTGAAATGCTAATGGACTGATTGTAATTGGAGTTTTGGCGGGAAGAACAGAGCTCATCCCCTGGAGAGATGACCCCTGATTAGGACATTTTCCTGAAACTTTAATTTTTTTTTTTTGAAACATGGCTTCTGAGACTTTTAATGAGATAGAGAAGTGGTACTATTCAGTGTCCGTACCTACAGCATGAACTTGACATAAATAGAAGTGCTACTGTGCAGTGTATATATGTATAGCATGGAAATTACATAAATAGAAGTTGTACTGTGTAGTGTATCATACTGTTCTAGATCAGAACTAGTAGGCAAACTGTGGCTCTCTAAATGTTGTGGAACTACAAATTCCAGCATGCCTATACCTCCACCATACAGGCAATAGAAGTGGCACTGTACAATTGTCCATACAGATAGAATGCAGTTTTTATAAATGTTAGTGCTGTAAATTGATTCATACTCACCGTCACAAAAGATTGCAAATACTTCGCACGTCCCATCCGCATTAAGAGAATAACCATCTTAAGCACTTTTCAGCAGCTTTGATTAATTCTTACATGAAATCTGCTCATGGTATAAATATTATCCCATGGATTTTCTATGAATTATGTTAATCCAGGTATAACGTAACTGCATTCAAACGTCCTGGTACGAATCAGGAAAGCTAGAAGCTTCTCCATTCAAAAACATTATTTTCATTTATTTTTTCAGACCAATGTTTGGTATGTTTTGCTAAAGACAAGGAGCATATTATATGGCAGATCTGGCTGTCATTTGTGTGTATTCAAAAAGTAGGCTCCACCCACTGTTGTGACATCAGCACTTTAAATATGTTCCATGATAAAATGTAGAAGAGTTATTGAAGGAAAAACGTAGGTTATCTGTAGGTTAAGGATACGGTGTGGCCCTAATGAAATTAGACCTTGTCTTAAAACACCCACGCGTTTCACTTTGTTGCGTGCAAATCTTCAGTAGGTTCGGTCAAACGGTCACAAGCAAATCTAAGACACAAATCTTCAATTTGGAATAACTTTATTCTTTATTTAAAATACATATGAAACAGATTAAAATTATATTTAAATATTTCATTTTTATTTTTTTTCTAGAAAAAATTATCACAAACTGTACACTCCATGACAAATAATTTTGAGGTTTTGCTGTTACAGTACCCATCCGTAATGACAAACATTTTGCACACTTTTTTTTTCAGAGCAGACGATTTTAAAATACTGAAATGCGTTACACCTTTAGGCCAGTGCAAAGAAATCAAATAAAAAACGTAGACCAAAGTTAATACAATAAATATATATTTACATATATTCTCTGTAGCTCAAATTTCACAAACATTTGTGTCAGCGCGTACAAAAAGCCAGATACACAAATTTTCAAAAAATTATACGTTTTTGTTTTTTTAAATAGTACAGAAGCTGGAGATATTGACTTCAACAATAGGCAAGTATCAAATCACGAACCCCATTAAAAATTCACATTATTCTGGACACAAGGAAAAGTATACAAAACGCTCAAGTAGTTTTTGAAGTCAGCCGGCAACATGTAGCACATAATTGACATCCTGCTGTTCTTTCACGGTTACTCTCAACTGATATCTCCTTCTGGAGAAACCAAGATATTGAATTTTCTTAAACTGTAAAGTCCTCACTAATTCCCTGCCCAAAAATCGGGCAGTACATATTCTCTAAAGTGCAGCAGTGTAACCTGGCAATCACTATTTACTTAGGAAAACTCAATCATTCAATTTTCAAGAGTAGGACTAAAGGTAAAAATTTAGCATTTCCATTACAGATGTCATGGGCTGAAATGAGCAACATGTTGGAATTTTCATTGAAATGGATTTTAAATAACTTGCATAATTTTATGATCGAAATGTTTTGCATACATATTTTCACCAAAATGTTTATCGGAATTGCATATTTTTACACTATGCTTCGCAATGCGTCTACTAACCTAAGAATTCTTAATAAAAAAAAATAGCTAAAAAAAAAAAATCTAATTTAAAATTACCTACAATAACACTGGACATTGTACCCACTATGAGTTTGACATACTATGAATTTAGTATTTTCTAAAGATCTGCTTAGTTAATTCAAAATACATTTTCATTTGTATATATATATATATATATAAATATATATATATATATATATATATATATGTATATATATATATATTTCTATATATATACGTATATATATGTATATATATATATATATATATATATATATATATATATATATTAGATGTATATTATATATACATCATCATTATCATCATCAGCTATTTATATAGCGCCACTAGTTCCGCAGCGCTGTACAGAAAACTCACTCACATCAGTCCCTGTCCCATTGGAGCTTACAGTCTAAATCCCCTAACATACATACACACAGACAGAGACTAGGGTCAATTTGATAGCAGCCAAATAACCTACTAGTATGTATATATATATATATATATATATATATATATATATATATATATATATATACACATCATCTTAATAAAATAAAATATTATATACATATGGTATATTTTTTACATTTTACATATATATATATATGTAAAATTTTAAATATATAACATATGTATATAATATATAAATATATATGTAGATCATTTGTTTCTATTGAGTTGATATATATATATATATATATATATATATATATATATATATATATATATATATATATATATCATCTTAATAAAAATAAAATGATGTAGATATATATATATCTATATATATAATTAAATATGTATATAATCTTTAAATATATATATGTAGATCATTTTAGTTTTTATTACGTTGATATATATATATATATATATATATATATATATATATACACACATACACACACATACATATATATCACCTTAATAAAATATAAAATTATATATATATATATATATATATATATATATATATAATAGATAGATAGAAACATAGATAGATATTGTTATGAAAAATACTTGAAGAATGTGAGAAAGTACTATTCACATATAGAACAGCCAATTTTTTTTTTCGTGCCTTTACAAAACTATCCCAATACTTTCCCATTACTTTTTCAATCTATGGAAAACACCAAGTAAATAATCATAAAATAAAAATAATATCAATAAGGAGAATGGCTGTGTGAGATGTAATATATATGAAAGTAAAGGTTCTATAAGGCATTGGTTTAGTTACATTTTATAATAATTAATATTGAAACAATCTCATACAAATATTTTCCTTTAAACGTAAATTCATAACACTGCGCGTTCTCTGTCAAACTGCCCAGATTACATCGCTGCACGTTCTTAAACATCTATCGCCCTGCTTACGCTTTTAGAACATAATACTGCTTTAAATATAGAATTCACCATTTAATTATCTACATAAACAAATATTTACATCCTCGTCAGCACAACAACCACTTAAGGGATCAAAGAAACAAATACCAGTAGTACATTTGGAAGAAAAGGCAACACCTCACAAAATAACATAGCGTCTTAGATTCAGAAATATTTTAATGTTGATCAATATCAAAAATGTTTTGCTGGACACTGAACTGAAAAAAATAGTTTTACAGTTGTCATTTGATGGACAGCAAAGCTTCATTAAGTGCCACCCCTGAAATGGAAACTGAGGCACTGTTAGCGTGTACCCATACCTTCCCACCATTTTAAAAAGCAAAATGGTCACAAAATCAGGTCCTTTCCGGACCCACCCAAGCCACGTCCTAATTTGCCAGAAGCACACCAAGACCTGCTCCAATCGCGCCCAAATTCTCACAAAGCCACACCCACCTTCTCGTAGGGCATGCCTCTTACCGAATCCAAGAAATATTACAGTCCCCACCAAAATATGGACTCTCTGGAGGTATGGTAATACCTGTTGCTTACTCACGGAGGAGGCAGCCATTTTGTGTGCTGAGCCAATATTGAGGAGAATGCATCTTGTCTATTCGCTAGGAACTAGTGACATCACAGAGACTTGAGGTAAAAAGTGCACCACTGACTAGACGTGTGTAGGGGACAGGAACACTGTAAGGAACAGCAAAATGCCCACTTACAGGTGTAGCCGCCACAGACTACTGGGCAATTTATTTTTTGGGGCGAAAAATGTTAAAGTGCTGAGCCTTCCCTACTAGTTCAAAGAAAATATAATCATGAATTACTATATAATTTAATAATAAATAAAATATAAAAAAACCTGTCCTGATGTCATGCTGGATATGTTATCTAAATAAAGCGAGATTGAGATGGAAGAAAGTCACACAAATCTGCGTTGGGGGGGTATGTGATTGTGAGCGCACTCAGTACGTCAGACTGGTGACATCACTGTGGTGAAAACATTGGTTCAGCGCACATTAATGGCTGACTTCGCTATGCACGACCGATACACTTTCTTGCTAGATCATTTGTCTGTCTAAAGAGATCAGAGAAGGTTTTCAAACACGGATCTGTAAGACGCTGCAAAAATTATGAAACAGGTTGGCAGAGTTTGGTGATACGCTGGAAGTCAGGACATCTTTGGCCTGCTGCAGTCTTCCCTTAAATACTTTAAGTGCCAACGCAACAGGAACCGTACCCAGCATGCAACATGCCAACCCAATCGCATTTAAGTTGTAGCAAGGATGCAGCGAAGTGTGAAGAGAAATTTCAATGCATTTTACATAAATTCACAGATGAACCTTTAAGAGCTGATAATATGGATGATGCACTAAATAATATAAATATACATATATATATATATATATATACATGTCTATGTGAACTTCATCACTATGAGACCGCGCATTATTTTACCCTAACATAAGACACAAGGGGTCTTCAGAAAAATGTTCAAAAGAGAGGTACTTTAAACCACCAGGGCATGCTCGGATTTGTAGTTCCACCACAGTAGGAGAGCCACAGGTCGCCTAAGTTGTAGCTGTATTGGAAAGAGCATATCTAATTTAAAAAAGAAAAAAAAAAAATGACATCCACTTACAGATACGCTGAGGCTATGAAAACTGTTATTTCATTCATCGTTGGCTTATTAAACTGTAAACTGTTCAACAATGTTATTAATAATCCAGACATATAATGATACATATGAATCGTGAAGACCTATTTATACACTTGGTTCCTAAAACACAATATCAACTTGTAGAATATTCTTGGCATGTCGACTTATTATTGATTTATATTGTATTATTGCATTTTTTTTTTACTTAAATTGAGAAAACCATCCCAAAAGAACAACTGTTACACTTAATGTTTGGTGTATTATAAGGAGAATTTCTGGATTCCCACGGCTGTCAGAATTACTGTGTAGTTTATTCCGTATACAGGTACTGCCCCAAATTCCTGTGTGAAGAACCTAAATTTATGTTCCGTACATAGGGGGGAGCACACGGAAATTTTGCTTTGTAAATGAGGAGAAGTTTGCATTCCATGCACAAGAAGCACTGTTGACGCGATCTATGCCCTAGATTTGGCCTTCATGGCTACTGACAGCTTTCGCTGCTAATGCTACATCATGTTTTGGTCTATCTGCTCCTGTGAGAGGCTGACCTTTATGTCACAATATTAAACCTCTTACGTAATGTATTACATGAAAAGTTTAGAAACATGGAAGCTCTTTCAATATGTAGTACGTGCTGTTCATAGGGGAGCTGGCCGGTTTGAGTGCTGACCGACAAATTCAATTTCCAATTTGGAGAAACGCGTGGGTCCTCAAACAGTCTCTTAGGCACTCGGCCTGAGGGGCTAGGCGAAATGTAAATTTGGTAAATTTGGGGCTGCGCAAGCAGAGATATTGGTGCAATCTGTCAATGTCTCTGAGTCCACGCCAACTTTCATCTCTACTAGTTACGGTATATTTAATAGGACAATTGAATTATTGATTTAGGGTAGTTTTAGAGATGGTTCTTTGTTACCCATTTAATTATTTTTCCCATATTGTGCACTTATTTTTTTTTTTGCGAGATATGAACAAGCTAAACAGCATTTTTGGAAGCTTTGCCATTTTATTGAGAGCCTTGCAGAGCCTGATTTTAATAGAAATGATTGGGACAGAGACGCGTTTCACTGTCAGCATCTGGAGGAAAGATTTAGTGGGTAAGTATTTGAGCAACACCTCCAAATTATCCCAGTTTATACATAAACACGGAGAGTCTGTTTAGACTCTTGTGTTGTTGGGGCATCTACATTTTAATACTTTACTTTCCAAAATATCTTAATTTTTAGATTTTATTATCTAGACACACTAAGGCACATAGTCTACGACCTGACCTACCTGGACATTATAAAGCTGGCTTATAAATGTTGTCTGCTCAGGATGCAAGGTTAGAGCTTTAATAAATAAATATTAATATTTCAAGTGTCATGTAACGGCTATGGACAATAAAATGAAAACATACACAGATATTGGTTTGCTCAATGCAAAGGCTGTCTGCCTTATCCCAGCATGCTTTGGGGCCATGTAAAGGAATGTTGGTTTTCTACAATAGCAGCCATTAATGCAATCCTGCTGCCTTTGGTCGAGCAGACCTCAGTGACTATGAGATAGTTGTGTCGCATTTTGCAGAAACTGATTAAGATAAAACTCGGGGGCGTCACTATGGCAAAGTGGTCAGCATTGCTGCCTCACAGTCCTGGGATCATTAATTTAATTTTGACCAAGGCCCTATCTGTGTGGAGTTTGTTTGTTCTCCCCGTGTTTGTGTGGTTTACTCCGAGCGCTCCAGTTTCCTCCCACACACCAAAGACATACTGGTATGTTAATTGTCCGCTGACAAAATTAACCCTAGTCTGTGGTAGGGAATTTAGATTGTAAGCTCCAATGGGGCAGGGACTGACTTGAGTGATCTGAAGACCAACTATGACTCGTTTTTTTGTCCACCAAGAAAATTTGCTGTTTCAATAGTTTGGCATTCTTGTGCAGTGTTGCTATAAAGTAAAGTGTATTGGAGTACTTACTTCCCCTCCATTTACAAGCAGCAAAAGACACATCATTCATCTTATTGACAACAGCTAATAAAGTGCTAATATAGGGAAAAGAGTGTGTACGCTCCCGCGATCATGTTTTATCGTACCAAAACATATTGCATCTACTGATTCTAAACGTCCTAAAAATCATGATCAACGATGGTGTGTACCCAGCTTTGGGCTGTCCCTTGCCCTGGAGAAAGGCAAGCTAGAAAAATTCTGCCCTCTGAAGCAGATATATAAAGTTGCCCACTCTCAGCAAAGACACAGAGCAGATAAAACGCGTTACAGATTAAATTAAGTAACGCAGCGTTAATTTCCGTCATATTACGCAGCTAGGTCACACACTGGCTTTTATATATGAATTTTCGTAAAATGAATAAGACATATGTCACAGGACAAAGTGATCAGTTAGACGTACAGCTTGAACAACCTACAGAAACACAGGAAAAGTGTAAAAGAAAAAATTGTGCTTTAGTCAAACAAAATTCTCGTACAGCGCAAAAAAATGGCCACTTCAAAGCCTCAATTTGTATCTCTTTGCTTTAAAGTAATCCTTGTATTGGTAAATCCATCCATTCTACATGGAGTTGATTTTCTAACAGTCTTGAGATATTGCTGCTACAGTATATTGTGATGCTTAAAACAAACACGATACCGGCACTGCACGTAATTACATTCAAATAAAGTGTCACGGGCAGGAATTAAGTACAAAAGGAAATCAATTGCTACATCTCCCGACCAATGCTTCAGGTTCAATAAAAAAAAAAAGTAATATATATATATATTTTGCACTGCTGGCTAAAATTAATTCACCGAACCATTTTAATTATTATTATTATTTTTTGGCACAAATGGAAACTAAAGATGGGGTCGGTCATTTAATTTTGAATTTATTGTTTTTTTTTTCTTTCTTGTCAAATCTTAAGTGTTGGAAGGTTGGCAAAGTGCTATAATGTTACAGGCTGGTTTCATGGCAGAAACAGCAATGACACCAATGTGTTGTTACCCAGAGTGGGTTTTATTAGTGTAGCTAATACAGCATATGTGTGATACTTTGTATATGTCAGAGCTTCTAGCCTTGTGTGGAGCGGAGGGGGCGGAGCATCATGTTCTCCCCTTGGGATTGTGGCGCCAGCCTATGACATCATAGCCTGGTGCCGCAATCCCTGCCCATGAGCAACATGGAGGAGCAGTAGTTGGCAGCTTCACAGATAAGGAGCTGCCCCCAGGGCCACCTTAACAACATTATGGGCCCCCGGGCAAAGCAGTGCAGCGGGGCCCCTACCTCTATATATGTGTATCATATATATATATATATATATATATATATATATATATATATATATATATATATCTATATATATATCTATATATATATATTATATATATATATATATATATATATATATATATATATATATATATATATATATATACAGATATATAGATATAGAGATAGATAGATATAGATATATTTGCAGGCTTTTTTTTTTTTTTTTTTGCAGGATTATTTATTTTACTTAAGAGCCCTGTCTATGGGGCCCCCTTGCCTGTGGGGCCCCCGGGCACCTGCCCATCGTGCCCAATGGAAAAGATGGCCCTGGCTGCCCCTCCATGTCAGAGACCAGCTCATAGAGAGGGAGCACAGTGACGACAATAAAGACATTATGTCACTCATTTAGTGGTAGAGACGCCCGCTAACCCTGGCGCACTTAGCGACTACTTAGGTCCGCCTAGTGGTAGCGCCAGTCCAGTATGGAGGCGCCCACTCTGCTTACCGAGCATACACAGGGACCAGCACATACACAATGCAGCCCTGTTCTGCGCGGATCGTTACCCACCCCCCCTCCCCCCCCCCCAAAAAAAGAAAATTTGCTATGGGGGCCAGTAATTAAGTGCTATGCCCGTGGCAGTAATGGAATTTTCCTGGATGATAAGGGCGTCCCAAGATTGGGTAAATACCAATCACATGATTTGGCGGGGTATGCTCCTCCCTGTGTTTTATAAAGGAACTAAACTCCCAAATCAGCACTTGTTTTTAAAATGCCATAAGAACCATTTGCAAGCTATCAATGGGTCATTTATTCTGCTTTAAATAATTTCGACAACCTCATATTTTACTGGCTGGGAGCTGACATAGTGAGGTGGCGTATAAAAGTATTGTGCCGACTATACTAAAAGCAAAAGGCAGTTTATTTATTGATCCAATCAGTGATTTGGGATGTGGGGCGAAATCTCACAAAAATATGGCAGCGTGCATTGCCCAAATTCTTAATGAGTTCCTGAGTATAAAGATCTATTCCCATATTCAAAGAAAAGCAACAAGTACAATTCAACTTCATTAACCACGTATATAAATAAAAAAATATAAAGGATTTAGTTCCACTGTGAAATGTTTAATCTGCGCCCGTCTCCTGCGCATTGAAAAGTGAGGAATAGCTTCTCTGGCGTCGTTTCTTGCTTTTTTTTCCCCTGTGAATTGTCTATAAAAATTAGTGTTTGATGCACAGAGCAGGGTCCGCTCTTTGTATAGTTCTGCACGACAGACAGGAACTGAATGGTCCGTGTCATAGCAACAGACAGTCCCCATACTAATTGGCTTTTTCAACAACATTATAATAGCCAATATGTCTAATGTACTCCCTTGAATGTGCCAGTAAATCAGAAGGTCAACGTCTGCTAAAAATAGTTCTTGAAGCACCTCTGAGATGTAGCAGAAATTATAATTTTTTTTAATGCGTCGCACTGGAAACACTGAACTTGTTCCACTATAAAACCACATTACATATCTGAAAATAATCAATAACCGTAGACAGAAGATGCATTTATCACACCAGCAGCACTGAGGATTAAGGCACCGTGCAGTGTCCGCACACAAGGACATTTCACTCAGTGGAAGTTTGGGTCACATAAGAACAATCGCAGTTCTTAACATCACTCTGTAAATGATTTGTATTCAAAATTCGGTTTTGGTAGCGCCGATCTGCCGATTCGGAACTGGAACGGGCAAAATTGTCGCATCAGCGTGGAGAAAATTGTGCAAGATGACTGTTTAATATATGATTTTATTTAATTTTTTTTAAAATTATTATATCCATTTGCAGGTTGGTTATACAGAGGACTACTTATTTAATGTGGCCAGGTAAGGTCTAGGGGAGACAGAGTCTCATCTTGCTTCCTGGCCCCCATCATGCCTCTATTCACCCCACCCCCCAGGTAGGTAATACATTTGCCTTACTTGGCAACTCTCCCGGAATGTCCAGGAGACTCCCGCATTTCGGGTGAGTCTCACGGACTCCCGGGAGAGAATGGCAATCTCCTGCACTTCCTAGTGAAGTGGGCAGAATTAGGTCCAAAATGCCGCAATTCTCCGGGAATCGCAGCATTTGGCCCCCCTGCTGTGAAATGCGTCATTACGTCACGAGGGTCCAAAATAACGCGATTTTCGGAGCCCCGCCCTTCACATGCCCACCTCTCCCGGACGCCAACTACAAAGAGTTAGTAAGTATGACATTTGCCCTTTCTTGCTATCAGTAGTATGATGCCAGTTAGCATGAGATGAGTACATGGGCAGGCTGGCATCATAGAGAGCTACCTTGGGCTGGGTCAATGGGCAACCTGCATTTTGGATGAGTAGGGACAGGACGGGGTGGGGGGGACAGGTATCAGTAGGGACTGAAATTCCCTTGGTTGCACAGGATATATAGTAATCCTGTACTGTGGTATGGTCTGTAAACAACGGTCCCCCTGTTGGACCAGCTACACACACCACTGTCTATCGGTTTGAGAGTCTGATGACTGAGCTGCAATGTGCTGCAGACTTGTCGCGTGGCATCTCATGCATGCAGACATCGCGTACATTCCCACGACAGGCAGTCACCCAGCTGCACACACCGCCACACACATTCACTAGTCGTGTGCAACAGAAACGTCATTGAAAACAACAGAAATAAAACGCAATAACTAACAGTATGGAGAATCACGCATGTTAGCATGTAAATTCTCTATGTGAATCGACACACATGATTCTGTCACTTAACTTTGCACAACATAACGTCACGCGGTCCTAAGATATGATTGTGTTCAAGTCCTTGTCTACCATTTGGGATATAATTAGTTCAAGCGGTAGATGCCGCGCAATTTCCATGAATATCCCCGAACGGATAATAATAAGGTGATCTGCTGCCTTCCGTTGGGAAAATAAACAGAAATGTTAAAATAATCCTAACCTATCTACTTGTGAGTATGGAAATTTCAGCAAATCGATAACAATATTTGTCAATTATGTTATTATCTTTTGGGGTATTCGAACGGAAGATAAATTGGGCAATTTCTATAACTTATGCCTTCCACCCATCCATCCATATTCACATTTAATTGTATTAATGTCTTTTGGTAAAAAAAAGTTAATTAATAATTAATAAAATAAGGTGAAGTTAGTAAAACGTACGAGTCTACCCTAAAAAATTTCAACAAAGTGTATATTACAGGCTGCCAACAATGGTTTTGTATCTTTAGTGATATAGCAGACAAATAATCGAAAACATTTCTTGTTGCTAGGCAGCCTTTCATCTTACTATGGTGATCATGTGACCACTACCAGGGAGGAGGGGCTAAAGGTGGACAAACAAATATGCAAATGCATTCCAAGGTGATCTGTGCATTATCCTGGATGCACCTATATTGTAAATAACAAGTTCTGGAAAGAAAAAAAAAAAAGTTATATAACAGAACTAACACTCAACGATTTGTAAAATGAGCCAATAAAAGGAGAAATCAGTTTTAATAATTTCTCGTTCTACTTTATGATCTTCATTGTATGCTCGTGGTGGAGTCAATCAGCCGGATAAATGAAATAGATTGAACACGGGAGTAATCAGCTGGACATTTGGCCAACGGGGGCAAAAAACATGAAACTGACATTGTAGTAAATACACCGAAAGAACCGCAAACAGAGGGTGAACCGTTCAATGCAATCGGCGAGGGAGGGGGGGGGGGGGGTCAACGAATGTGCGCCACTCAGAGAAGGCCTCAGCTCTGCTCTTGTGGGAGACGAGTGGGCACCTCAGTGGGGGGAAGCAGGGTCCTCGGGGGTGGGGTTGACCTGGCATTGCCCAGCCCCCTTCCTATCGAGGCTTCCTTGCCACACCCCCCCATTGCCACTCCCCCGACCACAAATTAAAAAATACAAGTTGCTTCACAAGGAAGAGCTGCTTGATATATCAAAAACTATATGTATATATACATATATATATATATATATATATATATATATATATATATATGTATGTATATCTATATATATATATATATATATATATATATATATATATATCTATATATATCCATGTATATATCTATATATATTCATATATATATATATATATATATATATATATATATATATATATATATATATAAAAGATAGGAATCTATTAGATCTAAGGATTTTTAAAATAATGCTGTGATCATGGAGAATCATTTATTCTATGCACAGGAGGCTTCCTGTCTTAGAGACAAATTTACTAAACGGCAGGTTTGAAAAAGTGGAGCTGTTGCCTATAGAAACCAATCAGATTCTAGCTTTCACTTATCAAGTACATTCTAGAAAATGACAGCTAGAATCTGATTGGTTACTATGACAAATCTACCCCTGAATGTCAACAGGGCTCTTAAATTTACAAACATGGGTTCATTCACCTAAATGTAAGTTGATGGAATGTTAGAAGAAGAGCTGAATTAACCTAAACTTCATCTCTGGAGGATAATATTTTTCTCAACTGCAGATGCAGAGTTGGAGAAAACTTTCTCTCAAGTTCTAGAATAACCAGGATAAAATGGTCTATGGGGAAAGCTGAAGTAGAAAGTCTAGCTAAACATATCCCAAGAGCTTAGCCCTTATATTTTTGAACACCAATGGAAATTTACAAAAATATGCAAATATCAATATAAATAATTAAACGTTTGCTTTGCAAGCTCTGTAATCTATTATTTTTTTTTTTAGGCATATTTACTCTGCATAAGAATTTTTAAGAATTCTCATTCAATGCTGTCTGCTGTAAAAGTTCTACTGCTGGTGTAATGTTAAGCCCCATGATATTTTGGGAGGAGCCGCAAAGGTGGGCGTGGCCCTAGGCTGGCAATGCACTGCTTCGTTTGGCAGGTGTCCTCTCGTTAGGTACTACCTGCTTTGTGTATTTAGAAAAGCTACATAAAAATATTACTCCTGAGTGCATTTGTGTTTAAGATCACACATTTTTTTTTTTGGGGGGGGGGATAACCACCACAAGAAAAAGCAAAAGCACCCTCACAATTCTTATGTCGGCGCCAGCCCCAATTTCTTTCTTCTTGCTTGTGCCTCAGGAACTTCTTGCTCCTCCCTTTTGGCGGAGATAAGTGTTGTCACGTTGCACAATAAACTCATTTCTGATTGGTTGCTGCACATACGGGAATCCTTTTGCATGTACACACATGTGATAGGCAAGGGTTTGCCATGTTAACAGGTGATAAGGTGATAAGATCCCATAAGGTTTATTCTAAGGTGTCAACGGAGGCTTTGGAGATGAACAGGATCCTTGACTATCGAAACTGGTGGCACGACCTGGCAGCTACAAAAAAAATAAAAGTCAAATCAAATCAACTTTAATTGTATATCATGATTCATGGATAAAGATCTAAGACATGATATTCATAAGTTATTCAGCTGCACGAATTAAGAAAGCAAAGCCAGAATCAAGTCTATTTTAAAATTGCACATAGCTTTTAAACATGTTGGATGTATGAACTTTGTTCCAGCTGCGTGACAAGACCTTGAGATTGGATGTTCAGATACTCTGATTGCCATCACGTTGTGGTTGGCCCATGAGACATCACAGCTATTATTAGTCAATTAGCCAATATTGTAGCATGTATGAGCCAAACAATGACTGTGATCCCTGATAAGGAGCCTTTCGATCATCATCGTCCATCAGGGATGGAGGAAACTGGAGGACGATGACCACTGGTAGCACCTATTTGTATGCGGTCACCAGTCCATTATGTTTCCAGTAATGGAGGAGAGATGTCGCATTGATTACTAATTTAGGGTAGATAACCCAACAATATCAACGGCAGAGTCAATACTAAGTAAGTGATGAACACAGGACTTATTGGTCATTAAAACTATTGGTTTGCTTTGCAAACATTTCATTTGTCTTTAAATTATTCCTTCAAAGTGGAACCATCAACTACTTGTAGTTGAGACCTCCATATTGTATCCTGAACCAATACTTCTTGGAAGATATCTTATATTCACGAGGAATTAGTAACTAGTTCCTAGTGAATTCACAAATGAACATTGTTTCAGCAGACACGATGGATGTCCCCACTCACTGTGTCTAGACGACAGGTCAACTTTGATATCACATACTTGATGGCTCATATCACTCACAATATCAAACTGATCTTTTTAGCCAAGATGACAAAGTCTGTATTGGTGCATATATGCAGTTCAGACTAATTACCTCTACTAGGGCATGCCAGTGAGTGATTGGTTTTCTCGGATAAGCCAACATTTCGTTCCAGTGGTCTCTCCCGAGTCCCTCAGCATCTATACCAGTTCTGCATACTCCAATCACCTCATTGTGTCCCACCCTGTGGAGGAAAGTTCAGTTAGCTGTTGTATGAATGTTATTCTCCAGAAACGAATCTTCTGGAAATGGTGCACCATGTGATAAGATTGACCAGGCTACTGAAGATAAGAGTGGAATACTTTTCGGTTGAAAGTGGTGGAGAAGCTTACCTATCATAATCCATCACAGCTATGGAGAGGCTGACTTGGTCCATGTTCTCTGGAGGGATATCGAAGATGATGGCCTCGTTGTAGACTGGATTTAACGTGTTCTTTTTCGTGGTGGTCTTTCGTTTTTTCAACCTACGGCCTTCACACATGAGTGAAACTTTCACATAGGGATCTATGGTGGAAGAGGTCAAAATGGTCTGCTTAATAGAGAATCCAGAACAGCTAACTTAAAATAGAAGCTGTTTGCATGCTTCTAGTTCCAAATAGCATTGTCTCAAAATATATATATATATAAAAAGAATGTATACCTTAATTAGCAAACTGTGGGGAGAAGACATACAAATTGCAATATGTTTTTGTTTGATTTGCAGGGTTGGGATGTTTATCGGCAAACCAGGAATTTACAAGTTTGTATACAAAAGCATAAGGGTAAATACTTTGCTCAAAAAGAAAATAGTAACGGTAGTAGAAGGTTTAGGCCGTGGGCTAAGCCAGTGGATCCCAAACTTTCTCAGTTCGAGGCACCCCCTAAGCCAAGCTGATTACCAAGTAGTCAGCACAGGCAGCACAATGGCTCAGTGGTCAGCATTTCAATCTCACAGCACTGGGGTCATGAGTTTGATTACTGACCATGGCCTTATCGATGTGGAGTTTGTATGATCTCCTCGTATTTGCGTGGGTTTTCTCCGGTTTCCTCCCACACTTCAAAAACATATTAATAGGTTCATTGCCTACTATTAAATTGACCTTAGTCTCTCCCGGTGTGTGTATGTTAGGAAATTTAGACTGTAAGCTCCAATGGGACAGGGACTGATGTGAGTGAGTTCTCTGTACAGCGCTGCAGAATCAGTGGCGCTATATAATAGCTGCTGCTGCTGATGACAAAGTAATCTACCCACCTTGCTTACCACTGGCCCTGGCTGTGGCACCCCTGTGAAATTGCCCCAGCACCCAGTTTGGGAACCACTGAGCTAAGCCCTTTGCAAGCCTTCTGCTTGACCATAAAACCGCCTCTGGTATTTGTGCAACATATGTGAGAAGAAAGTATTTGATTAGCCTTATACAACAATGAATGCAATGCAAAGGTTAATTAGTTGGACATTAATACATTCTATACTCTTTGTGTTTGTTTTACTGAGCTAAAAATCTATACCAGAACTAGCTTATTTTATATTTCTCATAAATGGGGAGGTAAATCAGGTACAGCGCACAGAAGACTAATGCTAGTTTAGCATTTAGAATTTTCTTCCATAACAGAAATTCTCTCTAAATATTGGTGTATTCAGACATAGGGACAGCGGTGTAAGGTTGGAATGGGCATTTTATCCCTTATTATTTAACAACACTGACTGCAAGCTAAGAGACATGATTTTCTGCAGCATGTACTGCAGGTGGGGGAATCTTCTATCACATTGTACGTTTACAGAGAGCCGCAGTTCTAAGTTGGAGAAGCTGGAGTGGAAATTGTTTTGTAAGAATCCCATGTTCAGGGTAATTTAGCACATGGCATTGTCATTGCTGATAGAAAGTCTCCACGTTCTTTAATCCTCAATCTCCGTAATTACATATCTCATTGATTACGTAAATTGCTCTTACTTTCATGGACCTTTTCAGAATGATTCAAGTCATTTTTCTCTCAGCCGTGCAGATGGTAATTGGATGCAGAGACATTATGTAATCAGAGGCCTATTGTCAACTTTGTCTTCAGCTGAACTGCCAACGTTAAGTTTTCGTCCTCCAATTATCTTCTGTCCCTGTGCAGGTTCAGTCCCTGACACTTGGCGTTACTTACAGGCAGTTTGGCTCCCTTAGAGAACTGGCTGTCTTTGTACGCTCACCGCTGTGATATGTTGACTATTGGAAAATTTCTATTTTCCTGTTCCATAGCAGAAACCAAATTATATAGACATCATGGCACTGATTTGTTCCAGAACTTTTCTACTGTTCACCTGTCTCTTGGCTATATGCACCTATGGCCTACACCATACGTCCCAACATTTTAATATCTGGCATTGGAACAGGGGGCGTGGTCATGTCACGATGGGGGCGTGGTTACATCATGATGGGGGCATAGCCCTTTCCCACAGAGAGCTGCCTAGTGCTGTGGACCACTAGGCTTCCCATTAGAGACCTCCGTCCCCTTCTAACACAGCAGCACGCACCAGCAGCAGGTACGCGGTAACGCCGCTCTGCTATTCAGAGCTGCTATGAATGGAATATATCTCCCAACATGTCCGCAGGTGGGAAAGCGGGACAGAGCCCTAAAATCGGGACAGTTGGGAGGAAAGCCTACGCACAGTGGAGGCAGCCATTTTGTGGTCTACATTATTATCCATAAGAATGAACAGAATCACTGAAACACTGGGTGCCTCAAGATGGCTGCCTCAAGGAGTCACAAGGTGTCTCAAGATGGCTGCCTCAAGGATTCACAAGGTGCCTCAAGATGGCTGCCTCCACTGAGGGCAGAGTCTCCGTAGCCCTATTAGTTGTCAGTGATGGGATAAACTGTATTCTCATAATTACACTTAGTCCACAAAATGGCCGCCTACACCGTGTGTCGTGCCTCAGCAGTGTTATGCAGTCTATCGATTCACAAGGAAAAGCAAAATGTCCGCCTCCACTGCGTGTAATGATTTAGTGATGTCATTGGTTCCCAGTGAATTGATCAACTGAACGGTTCTCATAAAAAGATTCATTCTACCACATGGCAGACTACACTGCGGCAGGTTAGAGGTGAGCACTGACCCACGGACCAGAAGGCCAAGTCTTTTAAAGTGGGATCTCTTCTCAAACCTAATATGTATTAGTGAAAAACATTTTACTAGCATGGCGGCACAGTGGTTGGCATTGCCGCCTCACAGAGGTAGGTCATGGATTGGATTCTGACCAGGGCACTATTTGTGTGTAGTCTGTATATTGTCCCTGCCTTTGTGTGGGATTCCTCTCAATGCTTTGGTTTCAACCAGCTCTCCAAAAACATTCTGATATGTAAACTAACTTCTGAGTAAATGTGAGTAATATGATTTACGCTATATAAATAAACAATAATAATAGTTATGATTTACTTATTGATCAAGTTTACATAAGTTCTCAATCTCCTATTCATTATATTTTGTTAACAATATAAATTAATCAACCATAAAGAAATTAAAAGGAAATATATTATTGATGAGAAAAACATTAATGAATTAAAGTCGACTAATATTATTTGGCTCCATCATGAAAAAGCTAAAGAGCCCCTTTTCTATGCGAAGAAAAAAGAACACAGAGAAATCTGTAGGTTTCAAAATGGCCGCTGTCACGTTCCTTTCTGATTTTCATTAGTGTTTGAAAACTGATGATGTCCAGAAAGCAACCAGTAAACATATTATACTGTAATTCGCCTTTTATATAGCTCACATACCAGAGGAACCCGTGATATCCATCGCCTTCAGGTTTCGACACTTGATGACGGTTAGAGTCATTCTGCCAGCCGTAGGTAAATAGCACAGCGAATACATAATCTCTCCGAGGTCGACGCTTTCCTGGAGAATAAAAAGACTAGTGAGCACCACAGCACATGCACTTAGTTGTCAGTTTTAAAAAACATTATATGGAAAAGTAAAGAAAATATAGAATCATGAGCAAATAACTAGGACACTTGGGGGCGGGTTCAGGATACAGTGGCCGATTTTCCATTTTACCTTAGCAGTCTTGCGGCTCCTAGTTAATAATAAATTAAAAACTAGAGAAACTCGGCGGTATCTCCGTCTTAAATTATACTGAAATGTAATGACTATATTACTTTATTAACAGAATTCAATAACTTTTTTATACACTATATTACAAGTAGAAATTTTAACAATGGACTATAATGAATAAATAACTATATTAATCACTATGTTAAATGAACTAAAGAAATAAGTTTTTCCATCAAAGTTACACTGCTGAGCATGGTCGCTGCAAGACGAGCTGATATATGTGGCTGCAAATAACTGTCACAGTTTCCAGACCACCCAGTAGGTCACATGTTCCATGTCACCCAGCAGGGCTGCAAATAACTGTCACAGTTTCCAGAACACCCAGCAAGTCACATGTTCCATGTCACCCAGCAGGGCTACAAATAACTGCCAGTTTCCAGACCATCCAGCAGATCACATGTTCCAGGTCACCCAGCAGGTGCACAGGGAGAGTTCACTAACGGTCACAGTTTCCAGAGCAACCAGCAGGTGCACAGAGTATATTGGCAACTGTCACATTTTCCAGCTGACAATGGTAACGCATTCTTGTAAATGGCGAGTGGAAGTTTTGCAAAATAACTCTGAAATGATGCAACCGATTACAACACCAATATTTTTGTTCAAATCTACATGTTCAGACAATGGCTTCATAGAAATAAGTCACTCATAATAGGTAAGTTAAATACTTATGCTATTAATATTCAATATATATATATATATATATATATATATATATATATATATATATATATAGTGCTCAATGGGTGCTGGGGCTCCTTCTGGCACCCATTGGGCTGTGGGTACAGTAGTTACCTTCCAAAGAGCAGGGAAGTGCATCTTATGAATGTAATTTCACAATATGCAGTAAGAGTCCACCTAGTGGTCGTTAGTGGTACAACAAGTACAATTGAATAGCACAATGTCACAATGGAACATATATCTCTTTAAAGCTTGCTACATCTGTACTAGAAATAAAGGTGGGACTATTGCAGCTCACAAAGCACGTTATGGGAGAGTGGCACTAGTGGTCATACAAAATAGTGAATGTGGCTTAATTGGGAGGTGTAGCTAGTATAATAACAAGCATCGTAGTAAATGTTCAATAAGAATCACAGACAGTCAAACAAAAAGTCTCCTTGTCTTACTCTGGCGATTCACTGTGGCTGGGACCTCTCAGTCCAAGAACTAGATGGATTTAGCCCTGGACCAATTATACATTATTAATATTATTATCATTTATTTATATGGCGCCACAAGGTTTCCGCAGTGCCATACAAAATACAAACAATAGACCATAAACAGTACAGAACATAAAATGAGTAATACCATGACTTCAGAGGCTCCAGGCAAAGCAATTATAGTGAAGTTGGAGCAGAAGAGTATGTAGAGAGAAAGGAGGGAAGAGGGCCCTGCACATAAGAGCTTACATCCTAAAGGGAGGGCAAACCGACGGCTGGCACAAAGGGAGTCAGAAGAAGGGAACAAATGCAGGAGGAGCGAGGTGATGAGAGCGAGCGTGGAGAGAGGAGCGAGGAGATGAGAGCGAGCATGGAGAGAGGAGCGAGGAGATGAGAGCGAACATGGAGAGAGGAGCGAGGTGATGAGAGCGAGCGTGGAGAGAGGAGCGAGGAGATGAGAGCGAGCATGGAGAGAGGAGCGAGGAGATGAGAGCGAGCATGGAGAGAAGAGCGAGGTGATGAGAGCGAGCATGGAGAGAGGAGCGAGGTGATGAGAGCGAGCATGGAGAGAGGAGCAAGGAGATGAGAGCGAGCATGGAGAGAGGAGTGAGGTGATGAGAGCGAGCATGAGAGAGGAGCGAGAGGATGAGAGCGAGCATGGAGAGAGGAGCGAGGTGATGAGAGCAAGCATGGAGAGAAGAGCGAGGTGATGAGAGCGAGCGTGGAGAGAGGAGCGAGGAGATGAGAGCGAGCATGGAGAGAGGAGCGAGGAGATGAGAGCGAGCATGGAGAGAGGAGCGAGGTGATGAGAGTGAGCATGGAGAGAGGAGCGAGGTCATGAGAGCGAGCATGGAGAGAGGAGCAAGGAGATGAGAGCGAGCATGGAGAGAGGAGCGAGGAGATGAGAGCGAGCATGGAGAGAAGAGCGAGGTGATGAGAGCGAGCATGGAGAGAAGAGCGAGGTGATGAGAGCGAGCATGAAGAGAGGAGCAAGGAGATGAGAGCGAGCATGGAGAGAGGAGTGAGGTGATGAGAGTGAGCATGGAGAGAGGAGCGAGGTGATGAGAGAAAGCATGGAGAGAGGAGCGAGGTGATGAGAGCGAGCATGGAGAGAGGAGTGAGATGAGAGCGAGCATGAGAGAGGAGCGAGGAGATGAGAGCGAGCAAGGCGAGAGGAGTGAGGTGATGAGAGCAAGCATGGAGAGAGGAACGAGGTGATGAGAGCAAGCAGGGAGAGAGGAACGAGGTGATGAGAGCAAGCAGGGAGAGAGGAACGAGGTGATGAGAGCAAGCAGGGAGAGAGGAGTGAGGTGATGAGAGCGAGCATGGAGAGAAGAGCGAGGTGATGAGAGCGAGCATGAAGTGAGGAGCAAGGAGATGAGAGCGAGCATGAAGAGAGGAGCGAGGTGATGAGAGCGAGCATGGAGAGAGGAGCAAGGAGATGAGAGCAAGCATGAAGAGAGGAGCAAGGAGATGAGACCGAGCATGAAGAGCGGAGCGAGGAGGTGAGAGTGAGCATGGAGAGAGGAGAGAGGTGATGAGAGCGAGCATGAGAGAGGAGCGAGGTGATGAGAGCGAGCATGGAGAGAGGAGCAAGGAGATGAGAGCCAGCATGGAGAGAGGAGCAAGGAGATGAGAGCGAGCATGAAAATAGGAGCGAGGAGGTGAGAACGAGCATGAAGAGAGGAGCAAGGAGATGAGAGCGAGCATGAAGAGAGGAGCGAGGAGGTGAGAGCGAGCATGGAGAGAGGAGAGAGGTGATGAGAGCGAGCATGAGAGAGGAACGAGGTGATGAGAGCGAGCATGGAGAGAGGAGCGAGGAGATGAGAGTGAGCATGGAGAGAGGAGCGAGGAGATGAGAGCGAGCATGGAGAGAGGAGCGAGGAGATGAGAGCAAGCATGGAGAGAGGAGCAAGGAGATGAGAGCGAGCATGGAGAGAGGAGCGAGGAGATAAGAGCGAGCATGGAGAGAGGAGCGAGGAGATGAGAGCGAGCATGGAGAGAGGAGCGAGGAGATGAGAGCAAGCATGAGAGAGGAGCGAGGTGATGAGAGCGAGCATGGAGAGAGGAGAGAGGTGATGAGAGCGAGCATGAAAATAGGAGAGAGGTGAGAACGAGCATGGAGAGAGGAGCGAGGTGATGACAGCGAGCATGGAGAGAGGAGCGAGGAGATGAGAGCAAGCATGAGAGAGGAGCGAGGTGATGAGAGCGAGCATGGAGAGAGGAGCGAGGTGATGAGAGCGAGCATGAAAATAGGAGCGAGGAGGTGAGAACGAGCATGGAGAGAGGAGCGAGGTGATGAGAGCGAGCATGGAGAGAGGAGCGAGGAGGTGAGAGCGAGCATGGAGAGAGGAGCGAGGAGGTGAGAGCGAGCATGGAGAGAGGAGAGAAGTGATGAGAGCGAGCATGAGAGAGGAGCAAGGTGATGAGAGCGAGCATGAGAGAGGAGCGAGGTGATGAGAGCGAGCATAGAGAGAGGAGCGAGGTGATGAGAGCGAGCATGAAGAGAGGAGCAAGGAGATGAGAGCGAGCATGAAGAGAGGAGTGAGGAGGTGAGAGCGAGCATGGAGAGAGGAGAGAGGTGATGAGAGCAAGCATGGGAGAGGAGCGAGGTGATGAGAGCAAGCATGGGAGAGGAGCGAGGTGATGAGAGCGAGCATGGAGAGAGGAGCGAGGAGATTAGAGCAAGCATGGAGAGAGGAGCAAGGTGATGAGAGCGAGCATGAAAATAGGAGCGAGGAGGTGAGAGCTAGCAGGGAGAGAGGAGTGAGGTGATGAGAGCAAGCATGGAGAGAGGAGCAAGGAGCAAGCACTTATTTTTAATATTGTATATATTCTGAGATAGGAAATCGTTATTTCTGAGACCAGGGTAGAAACTGTTTTTTCCTGTTTTCACCTTACTAAAAGATATGCCTTATTTCTGATGCATATATCTGATACAATAGGCCTTTGTGGATGGACGACTTGTGTGTTTTGGGATGTATTTAGCATGGTAGTGTCATTGTATAGGATTTGTAAGGTTGCTAGTGGAAACCTCCAATTAGGCACATGTGCAAGGGAGTCTGGTAGTAGGAAGTGCTAACAAAGTTTTGTGATGAAGTGTCATGCCTGCTCTGGCCAAAGGTCCAGCAGGGGGTCGTTAATGTGTGGCCTCTTGTCCAGAGTGAATTTCATAGATAAGCGCAATTTTTTTTAAGCTTTGCAATGCATGTAAATCCATGTTTGTGTAAATAGAGTATATCCTTATGCTAAAAATAGCTGTGTCTGAAATGTATAAAAGGAACTAGCTTGTATGTGAAAAGTGTTCTTCTGATTTCAACTTGACCTGATCACTGGTACCACTAACCAGTGTGAGCAAATAAACATCTTGCTTCAAAGACCTGCTTGGAAACATCTTCAATATTGCTGTATTCCTGTGACCTGCAGATTAGACCCTAAACTAATCCGTTCTCCGGCTGTCTGAGGTCTGGACCCAATCTTTTCAAGTACCACCGCTCTGCCTACTACCCAGCAGTCCTGGTCAGTGTGATAGGCCAGGGGGGATCCATTCACAGCAACCCTGATCCACAGTAAGAGGTCAGGAGTACCAGCCCAGGTACACCAGCAACGAGATACGCTAGCAGCATCATTTACCCAGAAGAAACATGGTACTGGATGCCGGTAAGGAGTCCAGTGGTGGCAGCTCGTGTAAGCGGCAAGAGGGCGCTTTTTGGATAACGAAAGGGAACGGTGGCAAAGTAAGCCCAGTCGATTCCCAGCAACAACAGACAGGGTGGCATAGGCGGTCCATCCTGTCACAGCATCTCATTAATCTTTTTTGCCTCCCCATAAACCTATGCGCAATTCTAGTTTACTAATGCGTCTCGCGAGAATAGAGAGTTGGCGAGCACCTTGATGTGGGTGGACCAACGAGGCGTTGGTACGTTCATCATGCTTCGTAATTGAGGTCTACTAGGTTTACTTTACATTCAGTTAGTTCCACAAAATAGACACACAACTGATGTAGGATAAAGACACAAAGGTATTTTAGTGTAAAAAGCAGGAAGTGTTTTGCTGGAATCTCCCACAGGCAATAAAAGTGAAATTAATGTGTATGCTAATCAGCATGACTGTTCTGTGGCCTCCAACTGTCCAATCACCTGACAGCTCCAATCAATCCAACTATTATTCAAGAACCAGCTGTTCAACGCCTCATGCAGTGCAGGTAATCTGACTGATTAAAATCCTGATTTATAGCAGCTCAAGTTCTATAATATGCTAAAGAAGGCAAAAAGGCTCTACCGTGACACCAGCACACCTCAGGTGATGCACACACAAACACATTTTTCTTTTTACTTTGTTTCTATTGGCAGGATGGTAAAGTAAATTGGCAGCATAGAGTTCCACACTCTTCCTTGTGACCCTAACCCTAGATAGACAGATCGCAACTCCCTAGCCACCGGCCACTTTCTGGCATCGGTCACAACTAAGCCATGTAACAGACAGGTTTAAATACTTTACACTCCTCCCACAGCCATAACTTGATGGACAGATGACACTCCCACCTTGCCTTTAAAAGAGAGTTTGTTGCAGGTGCTCTGTTTGATTGCAGAAACACCCTGTCAGCCTGCTGCTTGCTGTGGAATACATGTTTTTTAAACCACAAAACATGTAAGTTCAATCAGACGCCTTTCTATTATTTTGTCACACATATGTCCTCCACCTGTATCTCTTTAACTTGGGTGGATCACTGTACAAATGTGTAACTCTGTTTGCAGCCTTTCACTGTAGATTTCCAGCTAAATACCTGTCTCCTCTTTCAGAAGCCTGTGGCCACTATCATTATATATATATATATATATATATATATATATATATATAGCAGCTAATACAGGTATAGTAGCTAATACAGGTGTGTGCGAGTCCAGCCAAAGTACTTTTCATATCAAATATTTCATGAGATAGGAACAAAATGAATGCGGGAAAGAAGGAGGTAGGACAAGTGGGACTAAGATAGGGAGAACCGGGAAGGGGGGATGGATACAATTCCAGGGTCAGTTACATTACTATTTATTAAATTGCGGGAATTTCTCTCAGATTTACAGTCTAAAAGTTCCAGAATTGATTGCAAATTTTTAAACAGGCTTGACAAATTTTAAGCAGCGCTGGTTCCACGATTTCAATCATCTCCAGTCATAATAACGTAATGGCCATTATGGGAGACTCCCAGGTGAGGGTGAGTTCCCTCAGACTCTCGGAAAAGTAGGCAAGTCTCCCAGAAGAGTGTCTACCCACCTGCAAGTTGCACTGGGACGTGCCACGACGGTGCCCACTGCGTCATCAAGACCCACCCATTTCAGTGATAACCAAGTGGGAAGGGATGTGATGTCACAACTACTGTCATCAAATGTCATCGTCAAGCCATGCAACCTCTTCTTTCCATACCTCCTCCCATATGCATCAAACGGAAGTAAGGTATAAAAAATAAGCAAGTATGTTTAATGTCTATTGTAGGTTTAGTGTTCAGTTAAAGCTATTTTGTCAGAACCACAGACATTTGAGAAATGCGGTTCTTTCAAGCATATTACACTTCCTATTGTGATCAACTGTTTTCTGCAGATCTTTTCAATAGTTTTCTGCTGCGGGAAACAAAGCACAGAACACTTTGACAGCTTCTTGATTGAAGAATGTGGAATAACATAGTTTTGTCTCACATAAATGTCACATAGAAGAAAAATGCAATTGGGATTACTTTTCTGTATTCAGTAAAAAATATTCAGTAAAACTATGGGCATATGTCATTCAGTCCAAATACCCCCAATTATTTTAACTTACTAAGATGTATAAGAGAACTTGATGGCATGACTATAAAGCAAAATATTAGGTCATAGGCACTGGATCAGTGAACCCACTGGTAGAATTTTAAATAAAAGAAATCTACAAATCTTTAGCAGAATATTTGCTTCATTCCACAATAGAGGACGGGATTCCACATGTTTCTCGGACGAAATTTAGTGCAAAATTCTCCCCCTTCGTTTTTAACGCACCTGGACTTGTCCATTATTGGTTGGAGAGACCAGAGACACAGAAAAAGAGTGAAAAGGAGAGGTGTAAAGCAAAGTTTCGCACTAGTTGTATGCTGCACTGTTCTCCGTGTGGATAGGCTGGTCCTTCATCTGGAAATGCCACTGTTCCTCCCCAAGAACCTATATCACAACCTGCACAGAGAACACTGGGCAAGATGAAGATAAGTTGGTGACAATTCCGAGATAAGTAAAATTCTGAGGGAGGAAATTTTGCTTGTCCTGTATAGGCCAAAGCTTGAGGTCATGTACAAACTGGCATTTATAGGTTGTTACATCAGTATCCCAGTCCAAAGGTGAGCAGGATCCAGGCATGCAATCCTCATTCTTTTACCACATGTGGTCGCTTGAATGCCTTTCCCTTCTGATCCTCTTTGTCCCTGGTAGACTTTCAAGAGTTCATAACAGTTCTGATGATACTAATACGCTACTAATATTAAGAATGGAATTTGGCACATGTTACCGGAGGTCATATTTTGTTTGGGATTCTTCTGTGTGTTGTGTAGGATATTACACAATCCCCTACTGTCTTTAAAATCATAGCTCACCATTTCTTCAGTGTGCCAGCTTCTGTTACTTTCCCATAACCTTTTGCTCTATCAAGTTTCAGCATCATGTCTGCCATCATCCGATGTGAAGGCAAAGCCCATTCTCAATATAAATGCCTAGAGATTACCATCTTCTTGTCATTTGAATTTATTTTAAACTATGCATCATATGCAAATTATTGCTGCTCTACATTCCACTAAATATGTCTGATCATTTTAGTTGGACCTCAAGAAATGGAAAACTGCAGCTAGGAATGTAACAGGTAACTAAGCATTTAATTAAGAATTTAAAACTGTACTGATATTTAAACATTGTCGTTAACCGGCATAACCACATTTGGAATCCAAAAGTATTTATTTCCAAAATAAAAGCTAAAGTAGAAAATTAATTATATTTCTGTGAAGGCTATAGCTTTGGTGAAAATACGGAACCACAGCACATACTTCATTCAATGCACACAAGGTGGAGATCAGCATCTTCTAAAAGAAACAGGAATTGATGTCAGCCTTTGGGGTTAACGACTGGGAAGAAAAAGGCAAACTAACCGATCCATTATAATCATCACCACCCCTACTTTCTACATCTGTAGTTTTATGATTTCCAAATGTAAATAAACTCTGACCCATCTCACTCTGGCTCACACGCAACATAATCATCATCATCACCAACCACTCCCCCAGTTTATAAATCTGTAGTTTTATGTTATCCGAATGTAAATTCTATCTTATTCTTCTCGCTCTGCCTCATCCTCAACATGATTATTATAGT
Organism: Mixophyes fleayi; assembly: GCF_038048845.1. Classification (NCBI taxonomy): domain Eukaryota; kingdom Metazoa; phylum Chordata; class Amphibia; order Anura; family Limnodynastidae; genus Mixophyes; species Mixophyes fleayi. The sequence goes on along the minus strand of NC_134405.1, from coordinate 335,667,580 downwards.
AATCTACAGAAACTTTGCATTAGCTCTTCATCATCGGTGTTTATTTATATGGTGACATAATTAGATGATACATACATGAGAACAGCAAGCATAACAAGAGGGCATAGGTACAGATAAGCAGAATAATAATTGCATGGATGTAATTAACAGAAAAAATCACATGTTGCACAAAAACAATTCAGCATACAACAAGATAGGGACAATAAGAGATAAATGAGTACAGATAAGCAGAATAATAAATGCATGGGTGCAATTAACAGAACAATTTGCATGGCATACAAAAACAATTCAATCTAAAAATTAGGTATGTCTACATTTTTAGTTGCCAATGAAGGCAATTGATTTGTAATCATTGACAAGTGTAGTTTGTCTATACTAGCAACATGCTGCTGTTGTTGGTGCTTCTGAGTTTGTGTCAACAGAAACAATAAATGAGTGCAGAATACCTTTGTGATTGTCAGGTGCTGCTGCTGATACTGGTGGTTTTAGGTTGATATTAAGTATTTTTAGTACCACCCCTAAGTAAATCAACTTGTCCCATGAAATTTGGGTGGCTTATTTCAGCATGACTCTTTTCCTCCCTATTTATCTCTTTTAGGCTTGATGGATTTCTGCTACGAGTGCCCAAAGTACTAGAAAAGCAATTGCATCCCTTTAAGTTTGATTGAGTTTGATTGCTTAAGTTTTAGTTAATGACTTCTCCTAAAAACCATATTTTGGATCTGGGCAGCATAAGAAGCAGCTTTACCAGGGCCTGGGAATCTTCTCAGAGGTCCTGGCTAGTAGCCAGTGGGCAAAAAAATAATTACCAGCAGTAATATTAATTTTGGTGCACCACATCAAGACTAGTTGTATGAAGTTCAGCTGCTGCACAGCTGTGGTGCTGCTGTTGTACCTTTGCTGTCCTCAGCTGTCAATACTATGTTGCTGTATGCTGTGCCCACAGTCTGAGTGATGATATCCAGCAAGTGGGACTGACCACATAAATATTTTTATAGATTTGTGAATGTTTGTGAAATGCAACAGTAAAGAACAACACTGACAGTGATCGACAGATGTGTTAGCCACTGGCCAGGGAGCAAAACAATGAATACCCAGTACAAGTAATATTAATTAAGGTACACCAAATCAAGATGCATTATGGGAGTTTAAGTTGCCTTATTGATTGCTCTTCTGATACTTTGCTAGTTCTATCCCTATTCCAATGCCAAAAACAGTGTTTTTTAACTGAGTTGAATTAACTGACGGGGGTAAATGTGTCAAGCTGAGAGTTTTCCGGCGGGTTTGAAAAGTGGAGATGTTGCCTATAGAAATCCATCAGATTCTAGCTGTCATTTTGTAAAACGTACTAAATAAATGATAGCTGGAATCTGATTGGTTTTTCAAACCCGCCGGAAAACTCTCAGCCTGGATACATTTACCCCCAGCTATATAAAGACTACAAATTCCACAAAATATGAAATTACAAACACACAATGGCGAAACAAGCTGCGGCTTCGCTCAACTCTGGTCTAATTATCAAATCAAGACATTTTGACATTGTCTATCAGCGTCATTCTAAAAGACCTTCAAAATAATCATTAACCCTTTCAGTGCTAAGGATGAGTAAAGGAGGAAGGGGGAGGGCTTAATGATATCACAAATTGATGATCGATCGGGCAATTAAGATCCACCTCTCCACCCACTACAGAAACATAATGAAGAGTCAGGGGAGGTGGGGAGAGGTTAATAAGGGAGCCATATATCCCTCATCTTGGCATCTAGCAACCTCATTTGAAAGAGGGGAGTCCTTCTTAATAGTTATTATCTGGTGATCATATGTGATCACCAGGCGATAACATCCTACGCTACAGGGGCCCAGGGATGGGATGGGAGAGCACAGATCTCCCCCATCCTGACTTTAAAAAAATCAGGCGTACTCTCATTTGAATTAAGGGGGCCCCCTCTTTCAAATGGTATGACCCATTTGTATTTATTGTTTAGTTTAGTCTACTGTCTTGCAAGTTCAACCAAAACCAACACTTTTTTGGCCATATAAAAGCAAATTATATAAAAAAAACAAAACAAAACCAAAGTATAATTTGTGTGAGCACTGCATAAACAAATTACTGATATTGATGTTGGCACGGGATCAGCCCAAAAAGTGCAATAGGTACTAATGAGCAATAGGCTCAGCGGAAAAGAGATCTAGGTCCCACCTCGAGGAGGGTTGGGAAATAGTCAGAAAAAATATAGCATCCAGTACAAGTTTTACCCCGAATAAAGCAAATGGCTACAAAGTGTATTATCGGTGGTTCTACTACACCCCTAGTTAACTTGATACCACTTCACTCCGTTGGGGAGGATTTGGCCAAAGGAGCAGATACTACCATATTTGTTGGTCCTGTCCCCAAATTTCAGCTTCGTTGGGATAATGTTTGAGATCTTCTGGTCTCACTCCTGCCTTGCTCTGTCATTAAAGACCCCTGGACTATACTCCTTTGCTACCCGCTACAAGATACAGATAAGCATTCTATAAAACTAGCCTCTCGCATTGTGGCCACAGCCAAATGTCTCAGTGCCAAGTCCTGAAAACAGCATCATCCGAGGTCATGAGTACCCCTCCTCTCTATGTACCTTCATATACGTATTTTTGGACATCATTCCCCTCCTCTCCCTTCCTCCCACATCGTATCCCTTTACCAGGTTTAAATCCCATGTCTTCTCGATGTGTTAATTGTAACTTAGTTTTTCTGCTGCAGCAATTGTGTATCTGTAAATAACAATATAAATCTCACATTTAAAGACATTATTTTAAATGACGATGTTAATTAAATAAGACACTAATTTAATTTATTCAAAGTAAACTGTATTAACAAAATAACCCGATACTCTTATTACATTTTTAATTGTTTGTAATTGTAATTTAGACTGTAATTGATAAAATCTCTAATCTCCTAATTACTAGCGTTACAGAATATGACTGGAGGTTCACAGTTAAACTCTGTAACACATATATCTCAGTTCATCATGTGATAATCACACTTATTCTAAGTTTTGCTGTTTTGCATATTTTTTAATTTTGCCGCCGGGATAGCCTGGGGGAGTTAATAATTTAGGAAGGAGATAGCTTAGAGCCAGTGACGCAGTAATCACCAAGTCATAAACCTGTCATTCACTTTATCTAAGTAATGCTGATTATTAACATTCCAAAATGTATAAAATCTATAAATGGACCTCATACACTAAGGTGGAAGAGTTTACTCTATCATGGTAATACATTTTGGTAGAACATTTTTACAGTATATCATTCACTTGTGTCAATCCCTTATGATAGCATTACTGCCTTATAATAAATAACTATTTCTAATGATAGCAGATCTTAGTTCAGATTCTAACTAATGATTCGTATCTCAGTTAATAAACAAGGTATCAGTAATGTTCTGAAAAACAGTGCATTTATTAGTAATAGACGTTAAAAGTCAGGTAAACTGATAAAACATTTTCATACCGTCGAAATATCCGGCAAAAGGGGTGGGTTTAATAGAAAAAAGGGTGGAGTTTTTAGCCAAAACATGCCCATTTGTGGTTTGGGTAGAATGGGGGCAGGGCTTATTTTGTCCCGCTTGCGGGAATCCAAATGTTGGGAGGTATGCATTTTGACAATCTGCTGTTCAGTGCAATCTTTGCACAATGTAGTTTTCTTAATATATTCAGGAGTCTATTTAAATGCGAATCTCCTCTAGATTTAGAGATTTTGACCCATTGGCGCTTCACTGTTTATATGCCACTCTCCGACCTCTGCTCAGAGCGAAATTGCAATATATCGCACCCCTGTAAGTGTGTCACACTACTGACCAACTACCGCGTTTCGCCGACCCTGGTCTTGATAAATAGACCCCTTCAGTTTTTAACACTATTATTTACAGAGCGCTCGGCTGGAGATAACAGAACCTATAAACAAGCTGTCTTTTCCCTTTAAAATTATTCCGGTCTTCACATTGGAAATCTGTTGACTGTTTCTGAGCGATTTAGTTTATGAAAATGAACTTTCAGAACAATGCCGGAGAACGCGATGAAAATTAACGATCCTGACATTTCTGAATTTCCCCCCCTCGGGGGACAATAACACATAATTAGAATTATTCGAGGCTTGCAGATATTACTGAGCGGCACCTTATCTGAATAAAGGCTAATTGCTTACATTCCGAGAAGTGCTTTACCTGTCTAGCTACCTGTACGGAACACCCGCTGCAATTTATCTACTCTTGGATGTTATTACATTTATGGGTGCAGTTCATATTCATGCATTACAATATCAATATCACAGTGGCCTCTTTTGTAAAGTGAGCGCTTTCCTAAAGGGGCTCTCCCACATCAAGGAATTCTACTTTCTAGACAAGGATTTCTCCATTTGTTAAACAAATAACAATAATATCATAATGTATTAGGAATGAATAAAAAGTATTCAAAACAAACTAGAATGAGTATATTTTTAAAAATGTAAAGACATACAGGATGTCACAGAAAACATATATATACATAAGGGAGTACATGATCCTAGGGAGACGACTAGACCACCAACATTTTGGGGTATCTAAAACACAAGGGGCCTGACTCATTAAGGAACTTAAATTAAGAAGTTTCTTATTTAAGTCTCCTGGACAAAACCATGTTACAATGCAAGGGGTGAAAATTAGTATTTTGTTTTGCACATAAGTAAAAAACTGACTGTCTTTTCATGTAGCACACAAATATCTACTTTAAATTTCAGTGTACAAATAAGCTATCAAGTATTGGTGGGGATTGTTTGAGAAGTGGGGCACCCAGCGCCCTTCCACCAGCACTGAATACATGGGATGAATGTACACAATGTACGGGATATTTGGCAAACACAATGGGAGAGTATTTGGCAAACAATTACAGTTATAAAGGGGTATATGATTTTAGACCGCACCTGCAAACAGTCACAAATTTTATGGGACGGTCTAGACAGTGGAAATGGGTGTGGCCACCCATTTGAAATGGGTGTAGTTTAAATATTGTGTTTTCTTATCACAACAACCTTGGGATAAGAAAAATACAATGTTTAAATTATTTATGCAATACTGTATTTTTGTATTTTTCGTATCCCAACAACCTTTGTGGAGTAACTAACTTTATTATTAAGCCTCCCAACCTTTGGACTTTTGAATACTGTGCGCACACTGCCAACTTAACTTATCCACCTGTCTGACGTCAACACTGAGTTGTTTATAGCATCGTTGCATCGGTAAGTGAATGAATCTTGCAAAGAGCTAACACCTGCAGAACAGGTAACACAAGATGGAGTTTGGAATGGGAGGAGCCGGGCCAGACAGTCCCAAGATTGCATATTAGTGTCTGGTACCCAGTGCAACCAAACTAAACAACATTACTAGACCGTGTGGTCGGGGATCGAGGTATCTTGTAAGGTAAAGTTCACTGGTACCAGGCTGTATTAGGCAATAGAAATGTTTGGGCCTAATATAATCAATGGAAGCCACTTGTTTGAATGAGTAGGGTTAACCTTTAATGAATGAATAGAATGCAGAGAGAACAAAATATTTGTTTTTGACAATGTGATAGCTCCACCCACTTTGCGCCACGTACTGCGTCTTTGAGACCCACCGCCGATTTTTCTACTATCTTGAGACCGGTTTTTCCAGAAGTAAGATAGGAAAAATAGACAAGTAAGCTTGAACCACGAGTGTGGGATAGCCCTACTAGACCTATTTCTGACAGCTGCAGACACTTACAGAAAACTAATTCACTGATCCTCCTATATCACTTAAATTCAATTTAATTCTTCATGAGTTGAAATAGGGTCTCTGGACAGGTTTGAAATTTCAGCTTTAGGGCAAATAAAAATGTTCTCTTTCCATAAACTATACCTAAATATAGAGCTACTATTTTAGTTTTAAAAAAAAATAATCCCTTTGCAAATTGGTTTCTATACTGAAGGAAACTTCACAAAGGCCGTTCCTGGTCTAATAAACTAGGAATCAGTAAGTTACAGAATAAAGTACAGTATTACAATGTCTTTATTTTAATATATTTAATAGGGAACTGTGTACAATACAAATATCATCAGTTTCAGTCACAAATAAATAGACTGTATTCTTAGAGTCCCAGGACAATGGCACACTGACACTTGTTGTCCCAGCTAATTAACAGTTCAGCCTTGATTAGAACGTGATGTTAGTAAGTGCAGATATATTTATTACAGAATCACTTCAACAAAGTACAATGTAGGAAGTAAAGATGCTTCAGCCTAATCTGCACTCGATAAACAACAGAATATGGGCGGTTTCTATAGCTTACAGCAGCTTTTTCTCAGTTACCTGTACATCACTTTTCATGAATACTCCACAGACGATACAGGACCCATAATATATATGTAGATAAAATGAGAGAAAGTGTTATTATTGAATATCACACATGTTAGAGTAAGACGGATAATACTCACATCACTGAAAAAATGTTAAGTTACCATCAGTTGCTCGTAGAATTGGGTGTAGTAGCTATTAACGGTACTGACTACTCCGACACAGAACAGAACTACATGAGGATTCCGAATGAAGACTACACCGACCTGTGAATAAACCTACTTACGGAATGCAGAAGACTTCACATCACGACTCCCTGTCTTGTCGGTTTGAGAAAATGACGTCATCAGGAAACGCGACTTGGCTTAAATTGGCGATGGACGGACCCAGTTAGGAGTTAGGGTTAAATCTAATCCTAACCCTAACCCTAACTTTAACCCCTAAAATAGTACTTACTCTACATAAATGATAGGCGGGTCCGTCCATTTAGGAGTAAAGGTTAGGGTTAGGGTTAGTATTAGAGTTAACCCTAACTCCTAACCCTAATATCCTTAACACCCCTAACCCCTAAAAGAGTACTTACTTGACATAAATGACAGGTGGGTCCGTCCATCGCCGATTTAAGCCAAGTCATGTTTCCTGACGACGTCATTTTCGGCAAGACTCGGACTCGTGATGTGAAGTCTACTGCATTCCGGTAAGTAGGTTTTTTCACAGGTCGGTGTAGTCTTCATTCGGAATCCTCATGTCGTTCTGTTCTGTGTCGGGTAGTCAGTACCGTGAAACCGACTACCACCGGTAGAATTGTGACTGTTATATACGTTGAAAATGTTTTTCGATCAATTTTCACCCATAATTTTTTGTCATGGTCCTTACTAATGCTAATTAGCATTATTTTATTATTAATAATAATAATACTAATAAGGTTTTATTTATGTATTAACTGACATCTTAACCAAGCAGAAAATTGGACCTACTTTATGGCACAAACTCCCTGTAATCTTCAATGTTACCCGACAGCGCAGTGGTGAGAAGGAAACTTCATTCAACACCGGCAGAGTGAACTATAGGATGTGGGTTTGTGGTCTATGCGGCACCGGATTGGTGGCAGTTTCTGTCCAATGAGGTGCCACACTCGTTACACACCCCCAGCCCTTTTTTCTGAAGTTCTGTCCCAGCTGTACTGACAGCACTTTAATATCATACCGTAGACAATCCCTCTAAGATCCAGAGATAATCAAACTCCCGCTACCATTACCATTGTTTTGGCAAGGCTAAGTTGACCAAAATGACGCAAAGTGGAGCGGGTTCTGGAGGGATGGCCTGCTGTCCCAGGGCGTCCGGGAGAACCACTCAAAATTCGTGAGTCTCCCAGACAGTCTGGGAAAGTAGGCAAATATGTATACACCCGGTCAGTAAACTAGAAACTAAGGACAGCATGGAAGCATTTCATCAAAATATGGCTGCCTCCGCTGCCCGCAGATTTACCGTGCACTTTAAATTCATCCCAGTCGGTTCTTAGAAAACCAAACACGTTTATTGAGCACGTAAAAAACTTCCTGTGACAGCTGCCAACTGTGCGCCTGGCGGAACATTCATAATTTCCTAATCAGCTTGAAAATAGAGAAGTCTGGGCACATTTTATCAGCAAACATTGAGAAAAAGATTCTTCACAGAAGCATATGGCCGCCTTCTAATTCAATCTGAGCATATTTGTATGTAAATCACATGATTTCCTCCTGGAATATCCCCCCCCCCCCCTTGCTCTGGTGGCTCGATTCTCAACCACATGCTGTGCCCAAATAAATCTAAATTTCTTATCCTATTTCAGCTTATTTCCAGTGACTTTATTGCCCAATGGAGTTTATGCTGCTAAAGTTTATTGCTTGGGAACAAGCCCTTAAAAAAAGAAAAATTTAAAGGTAGAACTGAGCTATAAGCTCCAGGTTCTCTGGCAAATTAACTCCTGACAATTTCCCTAATCGCAACCAGCCACCCAGTGCATAATTTTTTCCCCGACTTCACTGTCAAGTCAATGTTGCCCCCACAGTGGACCAGGGAGCAGGCTGGACTGGGGGGCATCTGCCCCCCAGGGCCGGTCCCAAAGGGGGCTACTTGGGCCACCTGCAATTTTTTTCCTTTAAAAGTCGAGTCTTGCCCCCGGGCTAAAATTTGTCAGCCCTCCCCTACAGTGGACTTGTCATTCCCAGGCAGCCGTAATGGAGATATCCAGCTTTGTGTATCTCCTGCCCCTTAAGTGACAGCTCACCCCCCCCCCCCCCAAGATACTTGGAGCCACCCTTCTGATGTGACCAAATTTGATGTTGGGGAGAGTCAATTTCAGGGTCTGGATGGCACGAGTAACAGGTAACAGAAAGACCCCTGACTTCATTCTTCAATCAGTCTTTACACGCTCAAACTAACGTTTCTTCAAACAATACCGCACTGTACATGTCTATCATTGTCAAGAAGATACTCTGACAACTGTAGTACAGAGATGAGCGAAATTGCAGTGAAATTTCATGTGATTTGAGTTTCATGCAAGTGTCAAGACTGATCTTCCTCTCTCGCTGGTCTATAGAAGCCAAACCATTGTGTAAACCATACACTGCCTTACCATATTTCAAATACTCACCCTCACCTACAACGTTCTCTATATCATCAAATCTTCATACATCTCACATCTAATCAGGCCCTCTTAGATACATCTCTTATCTGCGCCTCGCCTCTTATAACCGCCTCTCACTCCCCCCTACAAGACTTCTCCTGTGCTGCTCCCCACTTAAGGATTTTCCTACCACGCCCAATCAGACTCTCCACCAGCCTACAAGTCTTTAAACAGTTTCTGAAGACCCATCTTATTATTAGCGCTTAACTTACACTCAGTGACGGACTGAGGAATGAAGGGCCCACAGGGGGAATCCAATGGCAGAGGCCCATCAGAGGTGTGTGGCCAGCCACTATAGAGGCGTAACCAAACTGCTAGAGGGGTTGTGGACAGCCCACGAAGGACAACTAGCACCATAGTGTAGTATATAAAGAATGCAGTGTGTATATAAAGAGTACACAGTCTTGACACTCCCCTTAGATTGGGCAGAACAGTCACCAAAAATCGGGATTCTCCCACTAGAATCAGAACATTTGACAGACTGTCCTGCTCTCTCCTACCTGTTCTTGTCACTTTCGCCACCTGTGGCTGCTGGATTCTTTAGCTGCGGGTTGTCTGGATCCTGGAATGTTGGGAGCCCTATTTTGAAAAACAAAATGGGTACATTTAGAAAATTCCAACCAGCCCCAGTGTTAAATCAATAGGACCCACGATTAATACTTAGGCCTTCCTCCAGCCCCAACATTAAAATAACAGCATTCCCATTTAATAAATAGATCTATATCCCTCCAACCAACCCCAACATTAAAGTAATAGTATTCCCATTTAATAAATAAACCTATTTCATTCCCTCCAAACAGCCCCAGCAATTAATTAATAGTCTTTGCATATAATAAATATACCTATTTCCAGCAACAGTCACTGCCATTAAATAATTCATATTCACATTTAGTAATAGACCTCATGCTCCTCAAACTCAGCCCCACATTCAATTAATAGCCTTCAAACCACCACATCTTAAATTAATAGTCCCCACTATAAAATCAAATTGCCCCACCATCACCCCACAAAATAGCACCCATTAATTTGCCACCAGCTACCTCACACACAGACACACACTACATTGTCACAGGCCTCCTATGCCATCACACACACATACTACATTACCAGAAGCCCCCTGTGCCATCACACACACATACTACATTTCCATTAGCCCCCTGTGCCATCACACACACCATATTGCCACAAGCCCCCTGTGCCATCACACACACATACTACATTACCAGAAGCCCCCTGTGCCATCACACACACATACCACATTACCAGAAGCCCCCTGCGCCATCACACACACCATATTGCCACAAGCCCCCTGTGCCATCACACACACATACTACATTACCAGAAGCCCCCTGTGCCATCACACACACATACCACATTACCAGAAGCCCCCTGTGCCATCACACACACACATTACTGTTATGGAAGACCCGAAATCTCACCTCTATTATTATTTAGAACTGGCAACTCTGCACACAACAGAGGCTCATGTTGATAAAGCGCTGATATATCACGCAGCTCTGTACATGAATGGGTCCATAACACAAAGAAACTACATACAATGACATGAAAGAGAAAGTAAATATGACCTTGGCCAAATAAGCTGACAATCTAAGAGTTGCGGGGAACTCTTGATACATAAGGTAGCGGAATAATAGTTCTAGCAGGCGGTGGGGAAAGTAAGTGTGGCTACTGATAGGTAGAAGCATTATCAGACGCCAGGAACAAGGCAGCCATTGCACACTGGCGTTTCTGTATTTAAGATTTAAGAGGAAATAAATAAATACATTTTGTCATAGTTGCCAACAGTCCCTAATTTCCAAAGACAGTCCCAGTCTTTTAAAGATTTGTCTCTGGAAATCCAAAATAGGTTGAACTTGATGGACTGGTGTCTTTTTTCAACCTCATCAACTATGCACCAACTATGAAATATTCCTGGTTTTCAGCATTGACCGTCTGCAGAGTACACTTCCTGTTATTTTGTGTACTGGATACAATTTTCTTTATCCATTTTTATGCTCTGTGCATTATGTGTTATATTTATTAAAATTGAGCCTTGACAGGGGCGGGCTGGCCCAGGGGGAAGCAGCTCTGTCAGACCGCTATTAGGGCCGGGGGGTAGGCCGGCCGGCCGCCCCCCCGGATGCAATATATCTCCTTTTTACCCGCAGCCGCATCTGATGACATGAGATGCGGCTTCGGCAGTGCACAGGCGGCCGCATCACATGACAGGGGATGACGCGTCACGGGATGCGGCCGTCTGCGTGCCCCCCGGCCATCCCTCTCACAGCCCGCGCCTGAGCCTTGACCATAGTTGCCAACTCCCGGAAACTTGTTTCCGGGAAAGGGGGCGAGACTGGAGGGCGTGAGGGGGCGGGACGAGGCCAATCGCGTCATTTTGGCCCCGCCCCGCGAAACCGTAATCTGCGTCGCGGGGAGCGGGGCCAAATTGACGCGATTGGCCTCGTCCCGCCCCCTCCTGCCCTCCAAAATGGCGTGATTCTCGGTGAAATCCGGGATGCGGGAGAAATGCCATCTCCCCCGGGAGCCAGGGAGACTGACCCGAATTTCGGGAGTCTCCCGGACTTTCCGGGAGAGTTGGCAAGTATGGCCTTGACAATGCAAATCAATGACATTATAGAAAGTTCAGAAAGCATATCGTGTTGGGGACTGTAATCTTCGGATCTCTATCGAGACCGTACCGTACACGATGCGCTGAGATGCAGGAAATCATTTTATAAATGATGGTAACTAATTGCAGGCTCTATATTATAGCCAGAAGTTAACTTGAAATATTAATTAGCGGAGATGCAGACTTGAAATGAATTACCAGCACCACACGACTCTTGTGATATTCAGGAGGTAATTATTATATAGGTGGAAGGCGTAGCTCAGATTGACTAATAGCTATAAGACACATTGCGTATCCTGCATAGTGGCTATACCTGGTAATTTTGTTGTCCAAATGCGAGTGCAGAAGAATGAAGGGAACCTGCATTGTGCTAGAGGTATTGTTCATCTCATGATAATATATTCTATCTTTCAAATTATATGAAAAGAGACGATACTTTGAAAAACGAAACAAAGTTTTGGTCTTTGTTAACTCATGACAGCAACAGACTGTGTTGCTGTATTATAATGTGCAAGTAAAAAGGTGATAGAGATTTATTAATAAAATACCTTTATATTTATATAAAATAGTTCCAACTAGGTCAGGGTGGTGGCACAGTGGTTAGCATTGCTTAGTTGGGAGTTATAGTCCATATTAGCACTGGAAAGGTGTAAAGAAAAATAAAATCTTTTCACAACTGATTGTGGAATTGCTCAGGGCTCCTAGGATACATTGTATACTGTATTACACTGAAGAAGAGTGTCTGTAAAGTAAATACACAGCAGACGAAAGAAGGACATACAGAGGACATACTGTTATTAAATCATAACTAGAAAAACCCACCGGTAATCGCCTTAAATTAAACTGAAATGTAATGTCTAAAATACTTTATTAACAGAATTCAATAACTTTTTTATACACTACATTACAGGTAGAAATTTTAACAACAGAGTGTAATGAATAAATAGCTATTTTATCCATCAATATATTATTAAAGGAACTGAAGAATTTCTTTATGCACTATAATATACATATAACTTCTTCCATTAAAGTTACATTGCTGGGCATGTTCCCTGCAAGAGTCGCTGATATATGTGGCTGCAAAATAACTGTCACAGTTTCCAGACCACCCAGCAGGTCCCATGTTTCAGGTCGCCCAGCAGAGCTGCAAATAACTGTCACAGTTTCCAGACCACCCAGCAGGTCACATGTTCCAGGTGACCCAGCAGAGCTGCAGATAACCGTCACAGTTTCCGGACTACCCAGCAGGTCACATGTTACAGGTCACCCAGCAGGTGCACAGGGAGAATTCACTAACTGTGACAGTTTCCAGAACAACCAGCAGGTGCACCTGTGTATTGTCAACTGTCGCATTTTCCAGAGGACAATGGTAATGCATTGTTGTAAATAACAGGTGGATGTTTTGCAAAATATCTCTGAAACAATGGAATCGATTACAAAGCCAATATTTTTCTGCGAATCTACAGACCAAGATCTTTAATTTGGTATATGATGCCCTGCTCAGACAACACCTTCATAGAAATAAGTCACTCATAAAAATCGTACTTATGCTATTAATATATAAATATATGTTATAATCAATGCTGTGAGCTTGACATTTTTTGCAAGCATGAAATTAATTAAGTTGGATTTGCAAAAAAAAGGAAACAAAAGGTATACTTGACTCCTTAATGTGACCCCTTGCACCCATTCTCTAATCTTGAGCTTCAATTCATGGACTACCATTCCTTAATTTAATCTGTCCCCCACCACTCATGTAGCAAATACCAACATGAGCTTCCCCAATATTTCTAAAGCCAGGACGCTAAATTCTAGTTTTAGTTAAAGCACTGGCATTGCAAGCTGCCTATACCTTCCCATAGAGCTTATATGAAGAGGATAGATAGATTCAATCCTCCAGTAGACAGTGCAACCTTACTACATGGAGAGCAGGCTAAAATAACGATGGGTGGTCCAAAATCAAACAGTCACTTTACTCTCTGTTACACTTAACTGCACTGAATTCATTGCTTGACAAGAAAGATGTTTTTAGACGTCAATTCATTAATTTACTGTGCTAGGAAAGTAGCTGTGGAAATCGGGAGCAGAGTATTTTGTGAAAGATATTTTGGCGATTCAGTGAATAATCTAAATTTCACACAACCCTGAACTTTCTGAATGACAATTTTACCATTACCTGATTTAACCCAATTAAAGCACTCACTGGGGACTCACACACCGTGATCAAGTACTTAAGTGTCTAGAAACGAGGGGGTAATTTAGTCAATGCATGTTAGATGAAAGGATTCCTCAAATGTCTAAATTATTCTGTGGTGTAATATTATGAAGAAATCATTTAACTGAGTGGCAGCAGATCAGATAGGACACAGCAATGGTCGCTTACGATGGAATTATTCAGCCCTAATGAGCACTAAAGCTGTACTCTGTTGTGAAATCATGGGATTGCTTCTCATGCCATTGCACAAGGTTTCAGATGGAAGATGGGGTCTTTTTGAAAGGGTATTTTTTCTAGGTGGTGGACGAATAAGGGTGTTCTGTTTATCACTATCCAATTCAAATTACTCACCCTTACCTACAAAGCCTTCAACAACACCAGCCCTTCGTACATCTCAAATCTCATTTCAAAATATACTACTTCTCGCCCTCTGAGTTCTACCTCTGACCTGCGTCTTATCTCGTCTCTGGTAACCACCTCTCACTCCCACCTACAAGACTTCTCCCGTGCTGCTCCCCACTCATGGAATTCCCTACCACGCTCAATAAGACTTTCCCACAGCCTTCAAATCTTTAGATGCTCTCTGAAAACCCATCTCTATTTTATCCCAGATAATATTCAAACTAATGCTCCCTCATAACTGTCCTAATCTCCGCTCTGAGTCACACTCGCTCCTCTTGTTTAAGCTGTGCCCTCCTCCACTTAGAATGTAAGCTCTGTAATGAGCAGGGTCCTCCATACCCTTTGTTTTCATGTCTGCATTTATTTTGTCTACCTTGTATGTCCCTGTTTTATATATGTCCTGTTCCCCCTACTGCGCTGCAAAGACACCTACAAATCTATGATAATAATAATAAAATAATCAAAATAATAATAATAATAATACTATCTTCTTAAAAATACTGCACTTGACTAAGTGTGAAAATCGCAAATACGGTATTAAGTTATGTGAATGACATTTCAATTAGATGCAATTGGTGAAGATTGGGTGAATTTACAAACATTTGTGGCATTTGCATTTTGCAAAAGATTTTGATTCCAAACAAGTACTCCACCCAAAATTAAGCAATGTATTCTGGGTGAAGTACAAAAACTTGGGGGCCCAATGGTCAATTTTCGCATATATTGCCCAATATGTATAATTTCTTATTGTCGGTTTTCTTAGCGATAAGAACTTAATTTTCAGAGCCATTTGTTAATTTTGTTGATTTAGGACAGCGAAGCCAAAAACTGTCTTTCCCGACGAAGAAGTGTCCCCCAAGTGAAATCTTTTGCACCTGAAGTATCTGTTACGCATACATAGGCAAAATCCATGCGTGCCAACATTGTAATGTCTATGTAACTAGACAAACTGCAACAATGACCTTATGTATCCTACATATGTGTTGTATGATTTCTTGACCAATGGGATCAGGGCCGGATTAACCATAGGGCTAACTGGGCTACAGCCCAGGGGCCTATGGCATCCAGGGGGCCCTTGAAAGTGCTCAGCAGCAGTATTGATCGGTCGGGGGCAGGGGCGCCCGCGGCGCGATCAGTGCTGCTGAGCACTTTCCCTGCGCTCCTTCTCCGGCGCGCTGTAGTCTCCTTACTGAGGAGATCTCATGAGTCTCACTCTCACGAGATCTCCTCAGTAAAGAGAGCACAGCGCGCCGGAGAAGGAGGTAAGTGCAGGGGGGGGCGCTCGGGCAGCTCCGATCACGGGGGGGGGGGGCCCTCACGGGGGAATGGAGGCCCCCTTAGCCCAGGGGCCTCCAATCCCTTAATCCGGCCCTGAATGGGATATACATATTTCTAGGATTATCATTAAAAAATATACAGACTAGAACTGCTGCCCTATTGCTTCCATTGATATCAGACTCTACTCTAGTTACACACACCCACACACACACACTGGAAGGAGGGTTGGTGCTTTTACCCCGGTGATACTTTTCACAGTTTGATAAATTGTCCTTTTTCACCATCCTCATAGAGATCTATGATGACGATGGTATTGCTCTTTACTGTAGTGAACACCAGAGATTTCTGTGATATCTCGGATGTTAGAAGGTTGATAAATTACTTTGATAGTTAAACTTTCCTTCCTCCTACGAAAAGTACAGATTTTGCAGGAGTTCAAAAGGTTGATAAATCGAGTAAGACTCCTATTTAGAGGATATGCCAGGACAAGATATTCCGACATTACCAATAAAGGTGACCCTCATCTCCCTGCAGTTTCCCAAGTCATAATATGTTCTAAGGTTGAAATAATTTGTTACTTGCAAGAAAAAAGATAAGTAGGCAGAGTTCTGACCTTTGCAGGCACACAGCACACAAAATGCGTAGGGTTCACATAACATGAACATTGCGAAGTGCACCGAGCACAAAGCTAGGTGTAATGATGCTCAACAATAGACTCGGCTTGGTGGGTAATTAACCCCAGTGATTGTTACAAACCAAACTGGCTGCTCATCAATACTGATTAATGTGATGAAAAGTGCACAGAGAATAGGTCATATAGTAAAAAGACTAAAACCCAAGTTAGAGACGGATCACCCAGTTGCACTAGGGAACCTTTTCAATGCTAAAAGTCCACATTATACTGATATACTGTATATAATCGTTGCTGAGTAAAGCATTTTTCAGATTGGTTGCTCTGCCTAGAAAAGAAAGATATTTATTGGCTTAGGGTACTCCAGGTTTCCATCAGGATAGTACATTTCCCTCCTTACTACGTTCACGGTTCTTAAAGTGGTAGCAATATTACATATCTTTAATAGTATATCATAAATAAAATAGATCACTTCTATCTCTTACGATTACAATCGCTTACAATCGCTGCGGCTGACATTCCAAATTCTCCCTTGACCAAAGTCGCCTCTCGTATCCAGCCATTTCTCATGCACGACACAAATAAAATACTTGTGCATCTCTATTCATAGCTTATCTAGACTATTTTAAAATAAAACACTATTCTGTGCCTCTCACTCCCAAGTTGTCTTCTCCTCAGTCTATTATAAATTCTTCATCTAGACCATATTTGCTTAATTTTTGCACTTTCCCTGAAAGTCAATTCTGGAGTCTCCCAGACATTTCAAGAGAATCGCAAATGTAATGACTGTACATTTATCCTTTCACCTCTCAAGGTCCACTTCTCTCTGCAAATCTCTACACTAGCAGCCAATCATACAAGTAATGCAGTTCAAAATCCTGGCACCAAGCTACAAAGTCCCCAACAATGTCACCTCTACAGTACTTAAACTCAGCTCTTTTAAGTTTCATCTCTAGTACCTGCTTATGTTCTTTAAATGACACTCTTCCTCTCTGATTGCCTCTTCTCAGGCCCACCTCGAGAGCATTTCTCATGCTGTACCTGGAACCATCGTTCTTATGTTACCAGACTCTCGCAGTCAGTCTCCCTGAATACGCAAGTCATAGCAAGTATCAATTTGTGATGACTAGATTCACTTGCCTGACCTGACTAGCGATTTTCCCCACTTAACAGTATTAATGACCTAATAATACATGCTAACCTGTGGGTCATGTTGTGGTCCTCACATGGTCAGATATCAATACATTCTACAGGGAACTGTCTCCGAACAATGGCATACTGACAAGATGGACCATTGATGCTTAGGGTTCCAGCTAATAAACAGATTGAGCACCACTGGGCTATATCACAGATTATTAATGTTGCTACTAGCAGTGGCCTCCATACAACTGTGTATCCATGGTTTGCAATTCCTATATTGTCTTGTGTGTACTGCCATAGACACCGATGCTTTACAAATTCATAATAGCAAGCAAAGATATAAGCAGCACAAAGTGCGTACATAAAAGTTATGAGGAGGGGGTACTTACTGTCGTGGCACAGTAGATGTCTTTCCACACTGTGGCTTCTCTGGAGAGATCTGAGACTTCAAACAAATTATCAAGGATAACCTCCCCAATCATATCATGTCTAGAGAAACGGTCAAAGTCGTACACACTAAAATGCAGCTTCCTAATGCTGAGTTGGTCGTAGGCCACCGGAAACTGGAAAGCTTCATCGAATATTGGATTTAGAGTTTTCCTGTGAACCCTAGTCTGAAACTTCTTCTTCCTGTCCGGAAGGAGATAGATCTTTACGTAGGGGTCCGATGTCCCACACAAGTCTTTAGCCGGTAATTCCAAGGCCTTCAGAATTTTGACAACGAGGAGTTCATTCTCGTAGTCGTAGAGTAAAGCGAAATGAAGCTTCCCGCACGTCTTAACATCTTCTTTCTTGTTGTCTTCTGAGTCAACAGATTTCTGCTTATATAATTCGGGTTTGATCCTGCCAATGCTTGTGGTGGTCTCTCCTCTTTGTAAGGGTTCCACGCCCATACTAAAGTCTACACTGGACACTTTCATCTGCCTGGGCAAGTGCCTCCTGAACGAGTTGTGCCTGGATCAGAAACAAATATAGAATAGTGAGGAAAAACCCCACAATAAAACGTAAAAATAAGGATTAAAACAGCAATTTCAAAAAGTCGGATGTATGAACTTTGTTACATACAGAGGTGCAGTTGACACTACTATCTTATTGGTTTAACAGGAATCTTGCATCATTACTCTGTGCTGCTGGGGGAACCTGTTCCTTTCTTTGTAAACTCTCAGTCTATGACTTCCTCTTTTGGTTGATGGTCTGCTGAATTACTGAACTTAGTTCTCTTAGCACACATGGGTGCATGCCAATTAAGTCAGGTGTTTTATCTGTCTTAATCTTGTTTAGACCCAACTGCACCTCATTAGGCAAGCACATTTAAAGGCTATGGTTATATTACAGCTTTCTTGGCATCTCCAGGGTGTTCCCCTCCTCACATCATGTCACTGCCCCTGTCACATGCAGCCCTGTCCTCACTGACACATCACTCATCTCCTGATATATTCTGTGCTGCAGGGAGACTCTGCTCCTTCCAATATATAACTCTCAGTCTGTGACTTCCTGCTGCCTCCATTCCCCTCCTCACATCATGTCACTGTCCAATGGAGCCCTGTCCTCACTAACATAACCACACAAGTAGAAAGGTCACTGCCTTCCACAAGCTTAGCTCACTCATCTCCTGCCTCTCATCATAAGCTATTTATATAGTGCCACTATTTCCAGAATGTACAGAGAACTCGCTGACATCAGTCCCTGCCACATTGAAGCTTACAGTCTAAATTCTGACACAGACTAGGGTCAATTTGATAGCAGAAAATGAACCTACTAGTATGTTTTTGGAGTGTGGGTGGAAACCGGAGCACCCGGAGGAAACCCACGCAAACACATGGAGAACATACAAACTTTAAAACAGATAAGGCCATGGTAGGGAATCAAACTCATGACCCCAGTGCTGAGAGACAGAAGTGCTAACCACTAAGCCACCGTGCATGCCTTTGTGACCATTCTGATGAGGAATAACTACAATAGGTGCTCTGATCCTAGTCAAACAAACCTAAAAATGGGCTCCACCATTTGCTGTATTTAGCAGGGTGCTGGCAATCACATAGAGTTGGAAGGACTCCTGATCATCTTTGGCGACTCAGCAACATGCTTTCAATTAAAATCAGTGATGCAGATCTCTCCTTCGAGAGAGAGTGGAGACCTATCTAAGGTGATCAGCAGAAATGGAATTAAATGTTAGTTCCATGGGACTAATGTGAGGCAAAAGTGTGTTATTCCAACCAGTACCTGTAAATAAAATGTAAACTGAAGTTGGTGGTCTGCTGAATTACTGAACTTAGTTCTCTTAGCACACATGGGTGCATGCCAGTTAAGTCAGGTGCTTTATCTTTATCTTATTTAGACCTAACTGCACCTTGTTAGGCAAGCACATTTAAAGGCTATGGTTATATTACAGCTTTCTTGGCATCTCCAGGGTGTTGTTGACTTTGTATCCTTCAATAAAATGGGGGCACTGATAATTTTGCTGTCTCTCTACAGTTGCCATGTTTGCCTTAAATGATCCTGATCTCGGTGGGTCATTATATAGTCTTTTGTTTTATAAGTGGGTCTGAATTGTAAAACGCTTTCACAAAGGACAACAAAATATATGCCATTACATTTTACACTTTCCCTGTGTTTATAAATAGGTTCTCTTAACATGTCTACATTCTCCTACATTCAATTAATTTTATTCTTTTGTCTCGCAAATTAGCATAAAGAAATTGCCTATGTGTTGCCTGAAGTAGATCAGTTGGTTCTCACATCGTCTAAACTTCCAGTGTTCCTGTGTAATTAGTTTTCCTAATCATTTCATGTCTGTCACAGTCTCCCTGTTACCCTGTATGATCCCATTCAAGTCTGTCATAACAGAAGGGAAAGGACTACCATAAGTACTAAAATACTACTCAAAGTTTATTTCTTTTTTTATAGAAGGGGTTATCAAATTCATACAACTTTATTTTTTTGGTTTGTACCCTTCTGCAAAGTGGTGGTGCTGCTTCCTTCCCCAGCACTGGGGTCATGAGTTCAATTCCCGACCATGGCTTTGTCTGTGAGGAGTTTGTATGTTCTCCCCGTGTTTGCGTGGGTTTCCTCCAGGTGCTCCGGTTTCCACCCACGCTCCAAAAACATACTGGTAGGTTAATTGGCTGCTAACAAATTGACCCTAGTCTGTGTGTCAGTCTGCGCGTGTGTGTGTGTTAGGGAATTTAGACTGTAAGCCCCAATGGGGCAGGGACTGATGTGAGTGAGTTCTCTGTACAGCGCTGCGGAATCAGTGGCGCTATATACCGGTAAATAAATGATGATGATAATACACAGGGCTCCATATATAGCCCTATATATATTTATTTGAGAACGAGGGGCATGATTCATTAAGGATCTTAACTTGAGAAACTTCTTATTTCAGTCTCCTGGACAAAACCATGTTACAATGCAAGGGGTGCAAATTAGTATTCTGTTTTGCACATAAGTAAAATACTGACTGTTTTTTCATTGTAGCACACAAATATCAACTTTAAATTTCAGTGTGCAAATAAGCTATCAAGTATTTGTGTGATACATGAAAAAACAGTCAGTATTTAACTTATGTGCAAAACAGAATACTAATTTGCACCCCTTGCATTGTAACATGGTTTTGTCCAGGAGACTGAAATAAGAAGTTTCTCAAGTTAAGATCCTTAATGAATCAGGCTCCAGTTGTCTAGGAGGGGAAAGCCAGGTGCAGTGTGAGAAAGCAGAGGGGTATTTTTTTTCTTTATATAATCTAGTATTCTTTAGACATCTTGCTTCAGATTAATGAAAAAAAACCTTATTCTAAAATACACAAGCATGCCTGGTGTAGTATGCCATACTTGTACTGATGTTCAATAGTGGCTTTACGTAGTCTAGAAATAAGTCTTGTCTTCATACTGCCCCAAATACACAGATTATTTTGTTTTTTTCTTAAACACGATTATGGAAAGCAGCATCACGTGTACTGATTATAATGGAGTAAAAAGCGCAGCCACTTAAATCTGACTATCGCAGCAGAAAATTATATGTTTTGACTATTCGTAAAAAAAATTGAATTATACCGAGGAATAGATGCACAGACAGAGCTTTCTAAACTCTCTTGAAATTATCTGGATTGTCAAGCACAACCTTCTATCCCAGCACTGAAATTAAAGTAGGACAGTGTGAGAATATGTGTTTTGATGTAATGTATTAATGATACCATCACAACAATATATTTCAATGGTAGAGACGGACACATTTGATTATATTTATTATTATTCTGTTGCCACATTTGGCGATGATTTCCCTTTAATGTAGACCTATGACCCTCCAGTCGTTGTTGAACTATATCCTGTCACAACTGGCAGGGCATTATGGAACTTGTAGTCCAGAAACAGCCGGAGAGTCATAGTTAGTCTACTTCTGCTTTAACAGATAACAAACCAGTCATCATATAACACTGATAAACCAACAATGAAATATTTTTTTTAACACGTTCATTACTTTAAAATAAACCAGGACAGATACATGTTTGCTCACGGTAGAAATGTAAATGTCTTTTAAATTTACTTAAGCAGTCATCAAATTGCATATGACCGATGCTGATACAGAAATTAACGGCCAAACATCACTGCACTTCGGCACTGCCTATTGGGCGCCAGGATTTAGGGGGGACCTAAAACACTGAGGGCCTGAGTCATTAAGGAAAGTAAGGCAAAAAAAGGAGTAAATGTTTTCCGGGACAAAACATGTTACAATGCAAGGGGTGCAAATTAGTTTCTTATTTTGCACCTAAGATAAATACTGGCTGTTTTTTCATGTAGCACACAAATACTTGATAGCTTTATTTTTACACTGAAATTTAAAGCTGATCTCGGACATGCCCTACCCCAACTATAAATCTGTCCACACATTTCAAACTTACCTCCCCCTCCAATGCAACATGGTTTTGCACAGGTGCAAAGTTACTCCTTTTTTTTGCAATGGACCTTGTACTATATGCAATTCTCATAGTGCATCACTCTTCCTGACACTCAGCTGCTGTCCTTGTAATATATTTATTTTCATTTATCTGTGTTGATGACAGTGCCATTGATGACTATAGGAGAGAGGTCAATGGATTCTTCTTTTAAATATCTGTGAACCGTTCTTCCCGTTAGAACACAGAGAATAAGAGATACATGATGTTTCGATAACAGGAAACAGCCTTGTTACATCACTGGTTTAATACGATGTTTACAACATTACATGTGCACGGAAAACATAAATCAGGTACTTTAGAGGCTTTTGAACCACATTAAATATAAAATTAGGAAGAAATTCATAAATGTATAACAAACCATACTGCTCAGCTTCCTATAATTTTGTAAATGTGGAGAAAACACTAAGGGGCATATTCAATTGTTGGCAGTTTCCGCCGCAGAAAAACTATTACCGTTATTACAGTAATACTAGCCGGATTTCAGCTCGCAGCTCCCTGTGACGCGAGCTGAAGTCCAGCGTGAAAAGTACCGTAATAACGGTATTTACACGCACTATTACCGTAATGATGGTAATAGTGCGCGGGGAGCTTTACTTTTGGCTGTAACGCCATTTGGCTGTAATATGCCCCTAAGGGGGGGATTCAATTGGCCGCGTTACTGGCGAAATAATATCGGTAATAGTGCGTGTAATTACCGATATTGATTTCAACACCACCTTTTTTGCTCACGGCTTCCTGAGCAGAAGCAGGGTTAAAATTACCGTATTAACAGTACTAGGTTTAGCGCGGCGTTACTCTGGGTGGGATTGAATTCCCCCCTAAGAGACAATAATTTTGAAACACTTGACGGCATTTATATACAGGTGGTAAAGCACAAGAATCCTTCGAGTGCTCTTGTATTTGTGGATGGTGTGACTATTTTTACAGCAAAATGTGAAGTTGTCAAGTTGTGCACAGACAATGTGTGAGCCTGAGCAGATGAAAGGTGGTAGTCACCGTGGAGTCGGACTAAGCTTGAAGTTTTGTTTTGCGAATCTATCTAAAACTCGCTCCCTTGACCTCCTCCTATAACTCACATCTCTTGCTGAGACGGTGAGAACACAGGTTATAAGGCAGTCAGGAGACGTTCAGACCTGAACAATAGCTGTCAAGATAAATTGAAGATAAACGTTTAAACTCTTCCACGGACAGAGCAAAAAAAAAAAAAAAAGGGAAAAACAAACAGGTTTTCTCATTTATTGCCTTAGGTGAAATAAAAACAATACAAAAATGGGTTTACGATGATTTTAAAGGCATATGTGGTTTATTTTTATTCATTTTTCTTTCTATCATTCAACTTCTTTCTATCTAACTAATGGAAATATCTAGAGATGTGTGTATAACAATATCCTTATTACAGAACTTTACCAATCTTCTATAAATGTGTTAAGTTTGCTTGCACCTTTCAATAGACTGCCATTCTTTTTGTCTCTGTTTCCTGATCCTCCTATCTCCTCCCAGAGCTCTCCTACCAATATCTATCGTGTGGGTTAATCCTCTCATAACAAATGCCCTAACAGCATAGGATGGGTATGGCATTAACGGGAGTGGGGTATGGAATTATGGGAGCATGGCCATAATTTTGAGGCCTAAAAATATGACAGAGACACTGCAAAGACAGCTACTCTAAGATTAGAGTATCTTTAAAGGGGTTTCCCACTTAATATATGAATTTTCCTTAATCTTCTCGCTTTCCAATAATAGAACTCCCAGTATTGACGGTCTCTAGCATGGAGCTCTACCAATGACCTTGGGCGCTGATTGGATCTCTCCAAAGCCTTAGAACTACCTGGTCGGATTTTCCCGGGCATGATTGACAGATGTGTCAGCTATATGTATGTGTCAGGACCCCACTAAAGTAATTATCGGTAAGGGTGAGAATTGAGTGAAATTCCTATTTAAAGTGGAAATCATTTTTAGCTTGAAGACTGTATCCCACTCAATGTAGTGTGTCCATCCCTGCAGGTCTTCCACTAGAAGATGAAGACAGTCAGGGACATTCTAAGCTCACACACCTCGAAGGCCCCCTGTATGAGTGTCCTACTACCCCACTTTCCGATATAGTAGTCAATAAAATGGGTTGTGCTTGGTTATTGCACTCCGAAGAGTATAGACACATTGGGTGGCCTTTCAGCTGAGCTTTAGAGGTAGGAGGCCTTTTCCAACAAGAAGGAAGCAGAGAAGAGGCTTCTCAGGGTCACCAGGGCCATGTCAACCAGCCTCAAGTCATCTCCCTAGGAAATTTTAAGGGTGCCCTCTTACGCTGCAATTTTTCTAGCCAGTTAGGTCATTTTAGACTTAATCAGCTACCAACTGTAGTGTGTATAAACCCAAAAAGATTGCCGATCCTGAGCAACATCTTAATGGGACCGTTCAGTTGTTGACCAGGATATCTGGTAAATCCCATGGAATGATGACTTCATTTGATCGAATATGTGGTCATCGCTTGACCGTAAAAGTGGTTATTGTTTGACCTTGACATATGAACCTTCTATGACCTTTCAGAGTTGGCCACATGTAGGTACCTGTATGGGCAACTAGAAAATCCGGATTTAATTTTTTTGCTTCTTACACATAATTATGATACAACAAAACTAATATAGCAAAGTCAAAATAGGTAACTGAGATCTGTAAGATATTAAGGAAACATTACTGATTTTAATGGTAATTGATATAATTATATAATATTTCCTTCCGCTTACCGCGAAGAAGATGCCGGCTCGGTGATCTGACGCTGCATTCGTGCATGTTTCATTAAATGCTCCTTTAATGCGTTCTGGACCTCAGCTGGTATATCCGGTGAAGTGTGGCTGATTTTCATGGCTGCCTCTTGTACCTTCACCGAGTGTTTACCGTTCTGCTTAATTTCGCTTTTCTCGTTGGTTTCCACTACTTCAGGGGGTGCGCTGGGGATACACTGGGGGACCACATGTGCGGTGGCGGAGACAGGTTTACTCCGCCAACATGGCCAGCATAGTTTCCAGAAGACAAAGAGAGAGACGATCAGAAGAGCCAGCCCACAGAAACTGACCACGACAGCGAGGAGGCTCACCGATATATCTGTGGAGAAGACAAACCCATAAATACGTGTCCTTCAGTTTGTCTAAAATGGTAGCTGTGTATGCAGTGATACAAAATCTTTATTAATGATGGGTCTTCATTAATAGCCCCCCCCCCCACCCCCCAAGGAATCTCATTAATATTTGCTTATTATGTAAAATGCAGCTCTACTCAAAAATGGATAATATTCAACATTTTTATTTGGGTGGTTGAAGAACAACCAGTAGTCAGTAAGATCAGTGAAATGTTCACAGCAGCACAGGATATTTGAGGAATGTGCTAATCTTTTAAGAGGCAGTGACAGGGCCGTCTTTCCCATTGGGCACACTGGGCAGGTGCCCGGGGGCCCTGCAGCCCAGGGGGGCCCTCCGGAGGCAGAAAAAAAAAAACCCTGCAAAAAAAGAAGAAAATACTTACCGTGCTGTCAGCTGACGATCCGGCTCCCTCCCTGGTCTCCTCCTCCGTCGCGCTGGCAGTGCATGTCGTGCGTGACGTCATCACGCCCGCCCGACATCCATTGCGGAGCGCGACGGAGGAGGAGACCAGGGAGGGCAGCACAGTGGCCTAGTGGTTAGCACGTCTGCCTCACAGCACTGGGGTCATGAGTTCAATTCCCGACCATGGCCTTATCTGTGTGGAGTTTGTATGTTCTCCCTGTGTTTGCGTGGGTTTCCTCCGGGTGCTCCGGTTTCCTCCCACACTCCAAAAACATACTGGTAGGTTAATTGGCTGCAATCAAAAAAAAAAAAATTGACCCTAGTCTCTGTCTGTCTCCCTCTCTGTCTGTCTTTGTGTGAGTGTGTGTATATATTAGGGAATTTAGACTGTAAGCTCCAATGGGGCAGGGACTGATGTGAATGAGTTCTCTGTACAGCGCTGCGGAATTAGTGGCGCTATATAAATAAATGATGATGAAATGATGATGAGCCGGATCGTCAGCTGACAGCACGGTAAGTATTTTCTTCTTTTTTTGCAGGGTTTTTTTTTTCCTGCCTCCGGAGGGCCCCCCTGGGCTGCAGGGCCCATATATATAATAATTATTTTTTTTTTTGTATATATAGGGGCCCCAATGCACTGCTGTGCCCGGGGGCCCAAGAGGTTCCTAGAGGGCCCTGGGCAGTGATCTGTCCACTTGGGTGATTATGTTAGTGACATAATGTGAGGAAGGAAATGGAGGCTGCAGGAAGCCACAGACTGAGAGTTATACAGTGGAAGGAACAGGGTCCTCCAGCTGCACAGAGTATATCAGGAGATGAGTGATGTGATAATGTCAATATTTATAGGGCAGTATGGTGGCTCAGTGGTTAGCATATCTGCCTCACAGCACTGAGGTCATGAGTTCAATTCCTGACCATGGCCTTATCTGTGTGTACTTTGCATGTTCTCCCCGTGGGTTTCCTCCGGGTGCGCCAGTTTCCTCCCATGATCCAAAAACATACTGGTAGGTTAATTGGTTGCTGACAAAATTAACCCTAGTGTGTCTTAGGGAGCTTAGACTGTAAGCTCCAATGGTGCAAAATTGGTGGCACTATATACATAAATGAAGATGAACAATTCTGCAAGTTGAAGTCTGGAACAAGTATTGCAATGGATATATTTCTCTATAGTGATCTAAGAGAGGCAATCCTTCCTGCCATAGTTAATACTGTAAAAAAAAAACTATTTTAAATGATCCGACTAGTGACCTTTGAGAAAACAGGTTGCTGCACAATTGCCGAGGACAGAGCTCTGTGCGTACAAATGACATGTTCTAAAAGTCTATGATGGATACAATCTTTTTAATCAGAAGAGTGGGGACATGTAATAATCTAATTGGCATCATTGTACAATAATAATTGCCTTTTCCTCATTTAACTTTGTTGCTTCGTGGCATTAGGTTGGTGTTGTGCAACCGACTAGAAAATAAGACAACAAAGTTCTTAGGTTTGTCCCTGTGGCCCCCTGGAGAGTACAGGGCCACTGTGTCTCTACAACAACCTTACACAGCGGTCACGTCTCAACTGTTGACATCTATTGCAGCACAGCAACATTACTCTTTATTTTAGGAAAAGCTTTTAGCAGCATTAGGGCCCTTAACCACCGGCGTTTAAAAGCTGTACCTGAAAAAAAAAATTCTATTCTATGTGTGTCACTGTTACCCATTTACATTCAGTCTTCCTTCTGCATACGTTTGCATTGTGACACTTCTTTTGGACGCCGCTTTCAGGATATTCAAACTATGTCACCATCCATCTGTACATTAGCGCATTG
This sequence comes from Mixophyes fleayi, assembly GCF_038048845.1. Classification (NCBI taxonomy): domain Eukaryota; kingdom Metazoa; phylum Chordata; class Amphibia; order Anura; family Limnodynastidae; genus Mixophyes; species Mixophyes fleayi. The sequence goes on along the minus strand of NC_134405.1, from coordinate 335,639,988 downwards.
TGTACATACCAGTATGACGTTGTTTTTTTTTTTACCATGAATGTTATGGGGTCCTTCATTCCAGCAGGGGTTATGCACTATGGAGCTGATTTATTAAGGAACGGAAGTCCATTCGCGTGGCGTTATTTTGCGAAAAATCACACGCGCAAAAATCAGGTCTTACGCCAGAGAACGCAACTGAGTGCGATTTATGTCCCAGCGCCAATGACACTTACTACTGACTACCTTCTGATGGGTGTCATGGGGAGGGAAAGGGGAGGATTGATCTAGGCAATGTACAGCAAGGGCGTGCCGAGGCCGAACGCATGCAGATACAGCCGATTCAAGCTCTGGACATCTCTCAGGTATGTGATATTTTTTAGGATCACTTGCACCAGCTACCGATCAGGTGTAAGTGCAGACTGATAGCGATGACGGCTGTGTATGGATGCTAGAACATGTGTTTGCAATTAAAAGCAACTGTAAAATTTTATTTTATGCACAGTAGACCCTAAGAACATCCGAGTATTTAATGCACAAAAAGAATTACAAATAAAAAACTTATTTTTTTCAATGTGTTTTTTATTAATCATTATATTATTAATACATGTTAATTTATTTCATTTTTTTTCGGTGCGTTCTGATGGGACTTTATATTGCACATATGCACTGTACATATTCTGCGGTGTGTTGTGTCTGTCTGTCTATCGCAAGTGCCGTATAGGCAGAGTCGTATTCAACTAGAAACGTTTATTCAGATCCGCTTGTACTTCGATTCGGGCATATGTGCGTGCGATTTTCGTTCAGCGGCTAAATGGTTAGCACTTCTGCCTCACAGCATTGGGGTCATGAGTTCAATTCCTGACCATGGCCTTATCTGTGTGGAGTTTGTATGATCTCCCTGTGTTTGCGTGGGTTTCCTCCGGGTGCTCTGGTATCCTCCCACATTCCAAAAACACACTGGTAGGTTAATTGGCTGCTATCAAAATTGACCCTAGTCTCTCTCTCTCTGTCTGTGTGTGTGTATGTTGGGGCATTTAGACTGTAAGCTCCAATGGGGCAGGGACAGATGTAAATGAGTTCTCTGTACAGCGCTGCGGACTCAGTGGGGCTATATAAATAATAAATGGTGGTGGTGGTGGTTCATGAAAAAAAAACCAAAAAAACGCAAATTGCGTTCACTCTGTGTTCCTCAATGAACCAGGCCCTACATGTAGAAATTTCAATGGAATGAATGGACCATTGACAGTCCAGGTCAGTACAGGTTGTGGATTACAAGAAGATTTCTGCTGAAATTAAGAATATTTCCTTTTATCAGGGGAGGGCTGGCAAATTTCAACCAGGGGGGCAAGATTCGACACAGCAGCCTATTTTAAAGAAGAATGCAGGTGGCCCAGTGATCCAATCCAAGATAGACCTCTATGGAACTGGCCTGGGGGAAGGGGGGGGGGGGGCAAATAGCCCCCGACTATTATTAATGAAACAATCTTCCTGTAATCATGTAGCAAATGAGGGTTTGGAGAGTTTAGGTTTATATTTCTTGGGAGGAAGGAGTACCCCATGTTGTAGTTTTCACTGCCCAGATTATACAGTGCTTATAGACCTAAGGTGATACGTTAAGTAAATTAGTGACTTCTGCTTATTAAGCTTTGAGTAAGGATTGAAATAGAATTTTGATACATGTTCCTTTTCCCCACAATGTTTGGCCACAATGACATTTACGTTTTCATATTTTTTTAGCGTAATAAACTAGTTAAATGTTGCATTAGTTGCATTAATCCACATATGATTTATTACAATAGTTTAGTTCAAAGTCATTTCATTGAAGACTTTTTACATAGAGCTTCTTCCAATTAGGGCTCAGCTTGCATCCACTTTATTTTACTGACCTTTTCTGCTGTCATTAAAAGATCTAATTAGGGAATTTATTGTGGTCTACAGTCATCAGAAAATGTTTATGTATCTAACAATGTTCCAGCGACCAGAAATATGGGATGAAAAGCAGCCTTAATGGATGAGTGAACTGTGTAAAACATTTAGAGATTCGGATTGTAAGAGATTGACAACATTCTAGAATAAAACATCACAGGGAGGAAACTGCTCAAAGGAAACTATCACAAGAAAAGCAAAACTAATAATATTACAACAAAAAAGATATCGAATTTGGTCGTCATTTAAAAGAAGTTGGCTTATATGAAGGAGCTTGAAGTAACATTCATAAATTAATATTGTATATATATATATATCCAGGTATAAAGCATATGTAAATATAATACAATTCTATAATCTAATTCTGTGTAGTTAGACATTATGAGCACAGCTGCATTCCTCCTATACATTAGGGCAGATTACTCAGCTCCCCAACATTCACCCCTACTAAATGCTGCCACCGTTGACTTGTGCCGCGGTATCCCTACTAAACAAATCTCTGATATCAGTACTTAAATTACAGCGGAAAATGGTTGAGGGTAGCAGAAGATCACTCAGCAGGAACACGACGAGCGGGGTGAGAATGCAGTTACAGGTGTAGTTTCAATCTATTATTTCTCTATTATATATCTATCAAATATCTCTATCTCTTTCTATCTCATATCTATCTATCTCCCTCTTTCTATCTATCTATCTATCATTATCAATCAATCTCAAATCTATCTCTCTCTCATATCTTTCTCTCTCTATATCTCCTATCTATCTATCTATCCATATCAATCAATCTATCTATATATCTCAAATCTATCTATCTATCATCACCATTTATTTATATAGCGCCACTGATTCCGCAGCGCTGTTCAGAGAACTCATTCAGGGACTCATCAGTCCCTGCCCCATTGGTGCTTACAGTCTAAATTTCCTAACACACACCCACCCACACACAGACTAGGGTCATTTTTTTTTTTATAGCAGCCAATTAACCTACTAGTATATTTTTGGAGTGTGGGAGGAAACCGGAGCACCCACAGGAAACCCACTCAAACACAGGGAGAACATACAAACTCCATACAGATAAGGCCATGGTCAGGAATTGAACTCATGACTCCCGCGCTGTGAGGCAGAGGTGCTAACCACTGAGCCACTGTGCTGCCCATGCTAATATCTATCTATCTATCTAATATCTATCGACCTATATAATATCTATCCATCTATTATCTATCTATCTAAATATCTAATATCTATCTACCTATCTAATATCTATCTATCTACCTATATAATATCTATCTACCTATCTAATATCTATCTATCTACCTATCTAATATCTATCTATCTACCTATCTAATATCTATCTACCTATCTAATATGTATCCATCTATCTATATAATATCTATCTATCTATCTATCAACCTTGCTTAAATCTATGTCTGATCTGTCCATCCATCCATCGGATATCTATCCATCTATGTCAGATCTGTCTGTCCATCCATCGGATATCTATCCATCTATGTCAGATCTGTCTGTCCATCCATCGGATATCTATCCATCTATGTCAATTCTGTCTGTCCATCCATCGGATATCTATCCATCTATGTCAGATCTGTCTGTCCATCCATCGGATATGTATCCATCTATGTCAGATCTGTCTGTCCATCCATCGGATATGTATCCATCTATGTCAGATCTGTCTGTCCATCCATCGGATATCTATCCATCTATGTCAGATCTGTCTGTCCATCCATCGGATATGTATCCATCTATGTCTCTATCTCATATCTATCTTCATTTCTTTGTTTCTTCTCTTTTATGTTTCTTCACTAATGACCTACAGTATATGTACTACTGCCCTGTTAATAGTAATACGCTGAGGCTTTGTGGCTAAAATATTCACAGGGTCAAGTGGTACAAATACATAACTCTGTGGCCAGGGGGGAAATCCCTGTTTTGTCTCTAGAATGAAGTTTTCATTAAATTCTGTAGAGTTCTAGGTGCAGACCCTCCCCCCCCCCCCCCCCCCCCTTCTGGTAAGGTTATGTGTTACTTAGTGGCTGGCAGTATCAGCAGCTTAGGCCTTATACCCCCACTGCCATTTATTTTGTGTTAAACAAACACAATACAAAGTCCAGTGAAATCACATATCAAATGCGACTGATGTGCGTTTGATAATTGCGTTTGTACAGGAGCTCATTGACGGTAGCCTAGCTATCTCCAATGCATTCACTTACGGTAAACACTGGTGAATGGATCAGGAAAATTCAACGATTCTGCAACGGTGCCGGATGTGCTTGACACTGTGTGTAGCCCGGTGTCACTGGAAATAATGGTTTCCATTTTCCGTTGTCATACATTGTATCAGCGTTAAAAATGCTAGTGCGCGCACAATCGACACAAGTGTGTAATGAAGCCCTACAGACATTTATTAATTATGCCAGTGATTGACATGTTCTGTTTCTTGAGTACATATAAAGAGACAGACAGGTCAGGCCAGTGTAATAGCAAGGGGTGTGTCTAATAATAAAATATAGGTGGGAGTGGAGATAGTAAAAATGCATACATTATCCTCGCATTAGCAAGGCTACAGAAAGCAAATCCTAGAGCAACCAATCAGATAATTGCTTTGAGTGTGATTTAGATCAGACCAATGATAGCAGAGATCTACAGTATAAGTGATCCGAATTCAACAATGTTAGTACCTATACCATGTGCACTTTACATGTACCCCAAAAGGTAGGTATGAGCATTTGTAAATACCTTAACTAAATATTTGACGTAAACCCTTAGTAACTCATTAGTTAGTATATATTATGCTGATACCTGGAAATATTAGGGGAGCCCTGGGACATGTTCATGCTATGCTGGGAAAGATATCACAGCCTCATACAGAGAAGTGTCACTGAGCGTGACTGCTTCATCTCCAGACAGATACTATCAACAGAGCGAGTGCAGACAATGACTGGCAGAGCTGCTTGTGTGATGAATGTAGAGAGAGTGAGATGCTGACAGATCTATGCTGCTGACGTCCTTGTAGATTGCTCTGGTTGTCACTGTGTGGTATTGGGAGGGCAGTCTTGTACCTCCCCGTCATTCTCTTTCCTCTATTGTCTGTGTGTGAGTGTCTGTTCCCCAGCTGGGATGTGCTGGGTGGGTCTCTAGCTATTTTAGAAATAACACAGCATTGCAAGAAGGGTAGAACCAGCAAAACAACAACAGCTGGAAAGCACAGGGTATGATGTGGTCAGACCACAGGCTTTATCTCCAGGCAGTCAGCAGACAGCCCTCCACTGAGGTTATGTAAACGGGATTTACGTTATATGCTAGAACTACAGGTGGAGATTATAATAGGTGTAAGATTAGAGGTTGTATTTTGTGTGACTATATGGAGGTTATGATGGCTGTGTGAATGAGTGGAGGTTATGATGGCTGTATGAATGGGTGGAGGTTATGATGGGTGTGTGAATGGGTGGAGGTTATGATGGCTGTGTGAATGGGTGGAGGTTATGATGGCTGTGTGAATGGGTGGAGGTTATGATGGCTGTGTGAATGGGTGGAGGTTATGATGGCTGTGTGAATGGGTGGAGGTTATGATGGCTGTGTGAATGGGTGGAGGTTATGATGGCTGTGTGAATGGGGGGAGGTTATGATGGCTGTGTGAATGGGGGGAGGTTATGATGGCTGTGTGAATGGGTGGAGGTTATGATGGCTGTGTGAATGGGTGGAGGTTATGATGGCTGTGTGAATGGGTGGAGGTTATGATGGCTGTGTGAATGGGGGGAGGTTATGATGGCTGTGTGAATGGGGGGAGGTTATGATGGGTTTGTGAATGGGTGGAGGTTATGATGGCTGTGTGAATGGGTGGAGGTTATGATGGGTGTGTGAATGGGTGGAGGTTATGATGGCTGTGTGAATGGGGGGAGGTTATGATGGGTGTGTGAATGGGTGGAGGTTATGATGGCTGTGTGAATGGGGGGAGGTTATGATGGCTGTGTGAATGGGGGGAGGTTATGATGGCTGTGTGAATGGGGGGAGGTTATGATGGGTGTGTGAATGGGTGGAGGTTATGATGGCTGTGTGAATGGGGGGAGGTTATGATGGGTGTGTGAATGGGGGGAGGTTATGATGGGTGTGTGAATGGGTGGAGGTTATGATGGCTGTGTGAATGAGTGGATCATTACTGCATTTGTCCTGCATTTAAAATACTGTGTACTGAATCCACATATCTTGAGAGGTCTGACAGGACACGTATTCAGATAACACAGGCAGTCAGGAATGAACGGTATATGAATGGTATAGATACTGTGCTAAGGATGGTTGGTTAGTTTGAGAAACAAGTTTGTATGCAGACAATAGAAAAAATGGCCACCATCGGGCCACGTGCTGTGTTCAAGATGGCTGATATCATAATATGATTTGTTAAACCCTATAAGGCTGTATAATCATGGGACTGCGTATATGTTATATGGGTATACGGATGATAAATACACATGAAGTAGTGACTGTGCACTGGGAAGTTATACTAAACAGTGATGTTCTACTAGGAAGTATTTATTGTTAATAGGGAATAATAAGTGGTCTGATAGGAGTTGCACACTGGCAGTGGTAACATTATATTAAGCAATATATATATATATATATATATATATATATATATATATATATATATATATATATATATAGTAACAAAAGGAGGCATTTAGCTGGCAATATGCAGAGAAAGCAGGGAAGTAGAGTAAAACATTTGTGCAGTAATGCACCTAGATTGAATGTAAAGACTTATGTATGAAAAGCAATTGTTTAAGTTTGGTTAAACTTACATGATTTGAAATCCCTCCTCTCAGCAAACAGACAGGGTGTGTCTGTTAGTGCAAACAGAGCCAGGGATAGGCGTTTCCTCTTAAAGAGAAGGTGGGTGTGTCACCTGTCCATCAAGCTAAGGCTGGGGGAGGAGTATCAGGTATAAAAGCTTGTTTGTATCATTTGTGCACTGAGACCAACGCTGGGAAAGCTGGCTGGTCTTGAGAGAGCTGAGCTATGTCTAGCTAGCGTTTAGGGTCTCCAAGAATTGCAGTGAAATCTGTACGGTGTCAAAACATTTACCATCCTGACAATAAAACGACATAAAAAGGAAGAAGTTGTTCGCGTGTACTTCAGCAGTAGCGGGCTCTTTCCACAATATATATATGAGCAGTGATATGCTATTGGACGCATGTGATCTGCATTTTATTTGTAATGCTAGGATATCGCCTGCGATCATATATATAAATTCAGAGATAATATAGAAATAATCTAAAGGAATTGTAACTAAATCTGTGACACACACAGACACACACAATGAAATGTGGGATACACATATTCATGCACACATACATACATTCCTAGACACATAGTGGAGACACATATTCACTGTTGCATTGTATTTGATGTAATATATATTAAGCTTTCTGCATTGCTATTATATGAGTAAAGTTTGTTATTAAAAATACCTATTGTTAATAAGAATACATATTATCTTAAATGAGTCACTGTGAAAAAAATATCTTTATTTGATTATCCTTTTTCCCTGTATTATAAACTGTGTGTATCAGAGTAAATTGAGCGGAAATTGAAACAGAACTGGGATTAAACTGGAAACTACCCTTTGTGAGTGGTGACTAATGAGATTGGCTATTAAATGCCATTAGCGTATTAACCTCACCATTGGACCCTCAGTGCTAACAAAGAGCAATAACGGAATCCAGAAATAGCACCTTTTAACATTGGCACCCGAACAAGCTGTAATTATGATCCCCAGGAAGGTCATGGGCAACAAATTGTTAGATATTGCCAAACACAGAAAGGTCATGGGTAACAATTTGTTAAATATTTACGAAAATATCAAAGTCAGGGGTAACGAATTGTTAGATAATGACAAAAATTGCAATGAAAGATTGCAAATTGTATAATCCATAATGAGATTAAATATCTCCTTAAAAGGAAAGGTAGTGACAATCTGCCTATGGTGGGTATAGACTGGAAACGACTTTCTGTGAGTGGATTAAGAAACTCACAATTGGGGTCTATGTTTGACTCATGCAATAGTAGAATTATTGGGTGATACAATATTTTTAGTTAGACTGATAGCTCAATGGTCGCCACATAAAGTCAATTTTAGCTATTTGAGTGGGTCGAATAAGGTCTGCATAATGAATTTACCAATCCCATACAGGATAAAAGGCTTTCATTAGCAAAAACTGGGTGCAATTAAGAGGACTGGATCACAGGTTAGCGATCTGTCCTGCTGCAAATGCAGAAAAATATGAATATTTATATCATTCAAGATGCTGTAAATGTTAATGTCTAAATCAAAGTTCTTTAGCAAAGCAGACAGCCCAGCCTGCCCCTGGATAATAGAGAGGTATTATACAAAACCCTACTAATTTTTAAAACTCAAATATATACAGGTAATTTATAATGTTATATTAGAGACAAGACCTAATAATAGTAAGAGAAAGAAAGCATAATAATTCCAAACGAATGCTTACCACCTGTTCACATACACACACTCACACTCTGAAACACTATTATATTAAGATAAACTGACAAATACCCATTTATTATCTAACTGTAATATCAGTCACTAACAAACAAGTGGACTGAAAAGAAGAGTATAATATTTATTTTTCTATGGGGACATTCACACAAGTCCCTGGACATTACTATCCTCCCCCACCTTATATGGCATGATACTACTCTTTAGTCTAAAAATCTTTTAACAACTCTGTTTAGACAAAGACCTATTAGGTACATGTGAATTGGCCTGGCTCACATCATGTACAGGTTATCCTACTGTAGGTCACTTCTCAGATACACTGGACACAGACAGACACACACTCGTTCATTCTCTAACCACCAGAATATTACTCTTTAACAATGGTATGTAAGTAGGTGGAGTTTTGATGGGCGCATGAATGAGTGGAGGTTATGATGGAAGTGTGAATGGGGGGAGGTTATGATGGGAGGAGGTTATGATGGGAGTGTGAATGGGGGGAGGTTATGATGGGTGAATGAATGGGTGGAGGTTATGATTGGTGTGTGAATGGGTGGAGGTTATGATGGGTGCATGAATGGGTGGAGTTTATGATGGGTGTGTAAATGGGGGGGAGGTTATGATGGGAGTGTGAATGGGGGGAAGTTATGATGGGTGTGTGAATGGGTGGAGGTTATGATGGGTGTGTGAATGGGGTAAGGTTATGATGGGTGTGTAAATGGGTGGAGGTTATGATGGGTGCATGAATGGGTGGAGGTTATGATGGGTGTGTGAATGGGGGGAAGTTATGATGGGAGTGTGAATGGGGGGAAGTTATGATGGGTGCATGAATGGGTGGAGGTTATGATGGGTGTGTGAATGGGTGGAGGTTATGATGGGAGTGTGAATGGGGGGAGGTTATGATGGGTGTGTGAATGGATGGAGGTTATGATGGGTGTGTGAATGGGGGGAGGTTATGATGGGTGTGTGAATGGGGGTAGATTATGATGGGTGTGTGAATAGATGGAGGTTATGATGGGTGTGTGAATGGGGGGAGGTTATGATGGGTGTGTGAATGGGGGTAGATTATGATGGGTGTGTGAATGGATGGAGGTTATGATGGGTGTGTGAATGGGGGGAGGTTATGATGGGAGTGTGAATGGGTGGATGTTATGATGGGTGTGTGAATGGGGTAAGGTTATGATGGGTGTGTGAATGGGTGGAGGTTATGATGGGTGCATGAATGGGTGGAGGTTATGATGGGTGTGTGAATGGGGGGAAGTTATGATGGGTGTGTGAATGGGGGGAAGTTATGATGGGAGTGTGAATGGGGGGAAGTTATGATGGGTGCATGAATGGGTGGAGGTTATGATGGGTGTGTGAATGGGGGGAGGTTATGATGGGTGTGTGAATGGGGGGAGGTTATGATGGGTGTGTGAATGGGGGGAGGTTATGATGGGTGCATGAATAGGTGGAGGTTATTATGGGAGTGTGAATGGGGGGAAGTTATGATGGGTGTGTGAATGGGGGGAGGTTATGATGGGAGTGTGAATGGGTGGAGGTTATGATGGGTGTGTGAATGGGTGGAGGTTATGATGGGTGTGTGAATGGGTGGAGGTTATGATGGGTGAGTGAATGGGGGGAAGTTATGATGGGAGTGTGAATGGGGGGAAGTTATGATGGGTGTGTGAATGGGGGGAGGTTATGATGGGTGTGTGAATGGGGGGAGGTTATGATGGGTGTGTGAATGGGGGGAAGTTATGATGGGTGTGTGAATGGGGGGAGGTTATGATGGGTGTGTGAATGGGGGGAAGTTATGATGGGAGTGTGAATGGGGGGGAAGTTATGATGGGAGTGTGAATGGGGGGAAGTTATGATGGGTGTGTGAATGGGGGGAAGTTATGATGGGAGTGTGAATGGGGGGAAGTTATGATGGGAGTGTGAATGGGGGGAAGTTATGATGGGAGTGTGAATGGGGGGGAAGTTATGATGGGTGTGTGAATGGGGGGAGGTTATGATGGGTGTGTGAACAGGTGGAGGTTATGATGGGTGTGTGAACAGGTGGAGGTTATGATGGGCGTGTGAACAGGTGGAGGTTATCTTGGAATATGTGGAGGTTAGTTTGGGAATGTGAATATGTGGAAGTTATGCAGGTGGTAGGTAGGAGCACAGCCTGTATTTACATTATAGGCATCCTAGTACTACAGCCCCAAAGCTCATCTTCCCGCCTCCATTGTTCTATGAATGTAGAAAGTCAGGCTTCAGAGTGCATCAATAAAAATTAAAGTCATGAGGTCGTGGAAACTGTATAGACTTCTTTGGGAGATATGGAGGGGGGGGGGATAAAATACAAGAGTTTTGGGCAATGGGAATCCTATATAGAAATATTTTACTATACTGCTTGGGGAGAGGAAACAATTGCTGTCGCAAGTGGCACTGAACAGCAGATTATCCATACAATACAGCCTTCCATTAGACAAAGCCTCAACATTCTTATTTCTAGAGTGTACAGCTTAGAGAGATTCCTGGTACAGTGAGAGAATATCCGGTGTGCTGTTGGGGGAAGGTGCGGAACGAAATGACTCCCACCAACTGACTTTAGCCATAACTAAATTATTGCCCACCACACTGCACTTTGAAAAAGATTTATTTTGTGAGTGGTGACTAATGAGATTGGCTATTAAATGCCATTAGCGTATTAACCTCACCATTGGACCCTCAGTGCTAACAAAGAGCAATAACGGAATCCAGAAATAGCACCTTTTAACATTGGCACCCGAACAAGCTGTAATTATGATCCCCAGGAAGGTCATGGGCAACAAATTGTTAGATATTGCCAAACACAGAAAGGTCATGGGTAACAATTTGTTAAATATTTACGAAAATATCAAAGTCAGGGGTAACGAATTGTTAGATAATGACAAAAATTGCAATGAAAGATTGCAAATTGTATAATCCATAATGAGATTAAATATCTCCTTAAAAGGAAAGGTAGTGACAATCTGCCTATGGTGGGTATAGACTGGAAACGACTTTCTGTGAGTGGATTAAGAAACTCACAATTGGGGTCTATGTTTGACTCATGCAATAGTAGAATTATTGGGTGATACAATATTTTTAGTTAGACTGATAGCTCAATGGTCGCCACATAAAGTCAATTTTAGCTATTTGAGTGGGTCGAATAAGGTCTGCATAATGAATTTACCAATCCCATACAGGATAAAAGGCTTTCATTAGCAAAAACTGGGTGCAATTAAGAGGACTGGATCACAGGTTAGCGATCTGTCCTGCTGCAAATGCAGAAAAATATGAATATTTATATCATTCAAGATGCTGTAAATGTTAATGTCTAAATCAAAGTTCTTTAGCAAAGCAGACAGCCCAGCCTGCCCCTGGATAATAGAGAGGTATTATACAAAACCCTACTAATTTTTAAAACTCAAATATATACAGGTAATTTATAATGTTATATTAGAGACAAGACCTAATAATAGTAAGAGAAAGAAAGCATAATAATTCCAAACGAATGCTTACCACCTGTTCACATACACACACTCACACTCTGAAACACTATTATATTAAGATAAACTGACAAATACCCATTTATTATCTAACTGTAATATCAGTCACTAACAAACAAGTGGACTGAAAAGAAGAGTATAATATTTATTTTTCTATGGGGACATTCACACAAGTCCCTGGACATTACTCTCCTCCCCCACCTTATATGGCATGATACTACTCTTTAGTCTAAAAATCTTTTAACAACTCTGTTTAGACAAAGACCTATTAGGTACATGTGAATTGGCCTGGCTCACATCATGTACAGGTTATCCTATTGTAGGTCACTTCTCAGATACACTGGACACAGACAGACACACACTCGTTCATTCTCTAACCACCAGAATATTACTCTTTAACAATGGTATGTAAGTAGGTGGAGTTTTGATGGGCGCATGAATGAGTGGAGGTTATGATGGAAGTGTGAATGGGGGGATGTTATGATGGGAGGAGGTTATGATGGGAGCGTGAATGGGGGGAGGTTATGATGGGTGCATAAATGGGGGGAGGTTATGATGGGTGCATAAATGGGTGGAGGTTATGATGGAAGTGTAAATGGGTGGAGGTTATGATGGGTGCATGAATGGGTGGAGTTTATGATGGGTGTGTGAATGGGGGGAAGTTATGATGGGTGTGTGAATGGGTGGAGGTTATGATGGGTGTGTGAATGGGTGGAGGTTATGATGGGTGCATGAATGGGTGGAGGTTATGATGGGTGTGTGAATGGGGGGAAGTTATGATGGGAGTGTGAATGGGGGGAAGTTATGATGGGTGCATGAATGGGTGGAGGTTATGATGGGTGTGTGAATGGGTGGAGGTTATGATGGGAGTGTGAATGGGGGTAGATTATGATGGGTGTGTGAATGGATGGAGGTTATGATGGGTGTGTGAATGGGTGGAGGTTATGATGGGAGTGTGAATGGGGGTAGATTATGATGGGTGTGTGAATGGATGGAGGTTATGATGGGTGTGTGAATGGGGGTAGATTATGATGGGTGTGTGAATGGATGGAGGTTATGATGGGTGTGTGAATGGGGGGAGGTTATGATGGGTGTGTGAATGGGGGTAGATTATGATGGGTGTGTGAATGGATGGAGGTTATGATGGGAGTGTGAATGGGGGTAGATTATGATGGGTGTGTGAATGGATGGAGGTTATGATGGGTGTGTGAATGGGGTAAGGTTATGATGGGTGTGTGAATGGGTGGAGGTTATGATGGGTGCATGAATGGGTGGAGGTTATGATGGGTGTGTGAATGGGGGAAGTTATGATGGGAGTGTGAATGGGGGGAAGTTATGATGGGTGCATGAATGGGTGGAGGTTATGATGGGTGTGTGAATGGGGGTAGATTATGATGGGTGTGTGAATGGGGGGAGGTTATGATGGGTGCATGAATGGGTGGAGGTTATGATGGGTGTGTGAATGGGGGGAAGTTATGATGGGAGTGTGAATGGGGGGAGGTTATGATGGGTGCATGAATGGGTGGAGGTTATGATGGGTGTGTGAATGGGGGTAGATTATGATGGGAGTGTGAATGGGGGGAAGTTATGATGGGTGCATGAATGGGTGGAGGTTATGATGGGTGCATGAATGGGTGGAGGTTATGATGGGTGTGTGAATGGGGGGAGGTTATGATGGGTGTGTGAATGGGGGGAGATTATGATGGGTGTGTGAATGGGGGGAGATTTTGATGGGTGTGTGAATGGGGGGAAGTTATGATGGGAGTGTGAATGGGGGGAAGTTATGATGGGTGCATGAATGGGTGGAGGTTATGATGGGTGTGTGAATGGGGGTAGATTATGATGGGTGTGTGAATGGGGGGAGGTTATGATGGGTGCATGAATAGGTGGAGGTTATTATGGGAGTGTGAATGGGGGGAAGTTATGATGGGTGTGTGAATGGGGGGAGGTTATGATGGGTGTGTGAATGGGGGGAGATTATGATGGGTGTGTGAATGGGGGGAGATTTTGATGGGTGTGTGAATGGGAGGAGGTTATGATGGGAGTGTGAATGGGGGGAAGTTATGATGGATGCATGAATGGGTGGAGGTTATGATGGGTGTGTGAATGGGGGGAGGTTATGATGGGTGTGTGAATGGGGGGAGGTTATGATGGGTGCATGAATAGGTGGAGGTTATTATGGGAGTGTGAATGGGGGGAAGTTATGATGGGTGTGTGAATGGGGGGAGGTTATGATGGGAGTGTGAATGGGTGGAGGTTATGATGGGTGTGTGAATGGGTGGAGGTTATGATGGGTGTGTGAATGGGTGGAGGTTATGATGGGTGAGTGAATGGGGGGAAGTTATGATGGGAGTGTGAATGGGGGGAAGTTATGATGGGTGTGTGAATGGGGGGAGGTTATGATGGGTGTGTGAATGGGGGGAAGTTATGATGGGTGTGTGAATGGGGGGAAGTTATGATGGGTGTGTGAATGGGGGGAGGTTATGATGGGTGTGTGAATGGGGGGAAGTTATGATGGGAGTGTGAATGGGGGGAAGTTATGATGGGTGTGTGAATGGGGGGAGGTTATGATGGGTGTGTGAATGGGGGAAGTTATGATGGGAGTGTGAATGGGGGGAAGTTATGATGGGAGTGTGAATGGGGGGAGGTTATGATGGGTGTGTGAACAGGTGGAGGTTATGATGGGTGTGTGAACAGGTGGAGGTTATGATGGGCGTGTGAACAGGTGGAGGTTATCTTGGAATATGTGGAGGTTAGTTTGGGAATGTGAATATGTGGAAGTTATGCAGGTGGTAGGTAGGAGCACAGCCTGTATTTACATTATAGGCATCCTAGTACTACAGCCCCAAAGCTCATCTTCCCGCCTCCATTGTTCTATGAATGTAGAAAGTCAGGCTTCAGAGTGCATCAATAAAAATTAAAGTCATGAGGTCGTGGAAACTGTATAGACTTCTTTGGGAGATATGGAGGGGGGGGGGATAAAATACAAGAGTTTTGGGCAATGGGAATCCTATATAGAAATATTTTACTATACTGCTTGGGGAGAGGAAACAATTGCTGTCGCAAGTGGCACTGAACAGCAGATTATCCATACAATACAGCCTTCCATTAGACAAAGCCTCAACATTCTTATTTCTAGAGTGTACAGCTTAGAGAGATTCCTGGTACAGTGAGAGAATATCCGGTGTGCTGTTGGGGGAAGGTGCGGAACGAAATGACTCCCACCAACTGACTTTAGCCATAACTAAATTATTGCCCACCCCACTGCACTTTGAAAAAGATTTATTTTGCATCTCAATGGCCTTATTCATTAACAAGAGCTCTTGTTGTCATGCCAGCCCTAATACATAGAATGATCTATGTAATAAACACTAAATAATAGAACAATTAATCCCCCGTAGCTGCCACAAAGGTCACCATTAATGGCAAGCTGAAAAAAAAAATATGGTTTGATTGATCGCTAGACATAAATGTATTGGTAAAACTAAAAGACAGAACAGCCCCTATATCAGGGGTTTCCGATTTTGATCATCTATCTGCAATTAAAGCAAAGGGTTCATATCCCACACATCAAGATACATTAAATATGTATTGATCTTTGTGATATCCTCTACTGCTCGCTGTAGCACTTGTTGGTACTTCGAGAGCAAGTACACATTAGATACTAAAACTTCCTACACAAAATCTCAGATCTTTATTGAAGCTATTGATGTGAATTTTCAAAATAACAAACCCAGTCTCTATGGCAGCCACAGACGCGTGAATGCATGTCAAACATAAATCATATACTGTATATTGTCTGCTAATTTAAGAGGATCTAACACAACCGAGAAAAGACCTCTGTCAGTTAGTTATTGATCAGTTTGACAGCCTTGCAAAGCAGTGCAAAAAAACCCACCAGCAATGCTGTTAGCTCATTGGTGCATATAATCTCACAAGCACGGATTATACAAGTACATAGATAAAAACAATTACCCAGGTATTTGCAGCATGCATGTAGCACATCTGTGCCTAATCCCCTCAATTCATCCACAATAATTATATCTCAATTAAACTGTAATCTATATTCTTATAGGAACTTTGGTTTATAGATACCCTAATACAGGTGTTTGACTAGTAAGTCACAAATATTGACTTTTTCTTTGTACACAGTGCAAATCCACCACCCCAGTTCATTCAACCTTTCTCTGTTACATTCATAAATATTGTATCATGTAAATATATCCAACACAACACAAAATTCCTAACATGAGCAATAGTGGACGATGCAATGTTTTTACACACGTAATTAGTCTCACATTGATGGAATGATAGATATTAATGCAGAATATTGCCCCATTCATTCTCTGAATCTCTCTCATTCACAAAAAAAAACAACGCTGCAGATACTCTCAATGTATACATAGCTGGTGGAGTCATACTGACAGCTCATCTTTGATCAGAGTACAGTACATAGCAATTACAGGCAAGTAACCCAGTCACACTTCACAGCCGGTTCGTGCAGAGGGCATGCTGAGACTTGTTGTTCCACAGGAGCTTGAGCCTGCATTAGAGCAACAAGTGTCCTTCACAACGCCCACAGTCACAAACATACATACTATATATAATCACATATGCTCTGAATCTATGTGCCAGCTAGCATGACTTACAATGGCCGATTGGAGTATTTTATATTCAGTTTTACACGAGTTTCTTGTATTATATGTATGTGACGTATACAAACAGCACCCTGGAATGTCTCTATATGTTAGGATACTAGAATATCTATGTGTGTGAGGTACAGAGCATAATATACTTAACAGTAAATTATTGGGGGATTATCTATATATGTACAGGTGGGGGAGACAGCTCTAAAACACTGGATGTTATATATTTTGTGAAATATATTCAGGGCACACATCCTAGAGGGATAATCTATTTACAGGGGGCTGACAACAACATGGGGCTCCTCTCTGTGATTTGGGGGGCTATTACTGTGTTCTTCCTAGGGGCGGGGGTTCCAGCAGTGTAATATGGGGGTTATCCCTGTGATTGAGGGATAGTAGTGTAATGGTGGTTATCCCTGTGATTGAGGTAGGGTACTGATAGTAATGTAATGTGGGGGATATATCTGTATCCAGGGGGGCTGACAGCAATATGGGGCTCCTCTCTGTGATTTGGGGGGCTGTCACTGTGTTATTCCTAGGGGGGGTTCCAGCAGTGTAATATGGGGGTTATCCCTGTGATTAAGGGATAGTAATGTAATATGGGGGATACATCTGTGTCCAGGGGGGCTGACAGTAGTGGGGGATCATCTTTATTTTCAGGGAGATGACAGCAGTGTAATATTGGTGGTAATTTCTGTGTTCAGGGGGCAGTTTAGTACAGGGTTATCCCTGTTTTTATGGAGGTGTACAATGTTGGGGTTATGTTTAACCCCTCAGAGGTCAGGTATGAGGGGTGATTCGGGGACTATTCACAGAAGAGATTCCTCGGTTGCAGAAGGAAAAAGAAAGTTGAACTTTTCCGACGCCCACGCAAACTGCTGGTCTATTAATCCGGATCCCCCACGATGAGCAGTCCCTGTGTGAGAGCGACCAGAGAGCAGGCAGGAGGATGCACAGGGACCCCCGCAGAATGGGGGGACAGGGGAACTAAGGGGGTCTAGGTGTTAGGTGGATCCTGCTGGCTGGGGCTGTGGATGATGATGGTGAATTGGGGGTTTCGTGGAATGGACACCAGTTGCGTGGACTGTGAGAATGTGGAACCCTGTGGATTTGTCACTCACCTGTGCTCCCCGCTCCCTGGTTGGATCTGGGGAAGATCCCGGTGCACTTGTCCCATTCCACCTGCCCCCCCAGGCACAGCTCGGACACGATCTGCAGCGCCTTCTGGCACAAGCTCACACCGTCCTCCTTGTGGAAACTCATCTCCGATGTCTATGTCATGGCCACCCCACGGCTCCCGACACGAGTGGAATCCCACGGGCAGCAGGCAGCATGCGCCTGGCAGGACGGAGCAGGAGCCACTGGCTGCAACAGATGAGACTGGTGCTCCGAGCCGGTACTTAGCAACGCCTTATGTATCAGTGTGTGCCCGGCTGGCCAATAGCGGCGCGGGCACAGATAGGGAGGGAGCCACATGGGGCAGCCAGGATATATTGGGGTGACTCAGTGGTGGGGCCAGGTCATGGAGGGAGGGTTCAGTATGACATGTGGGGTTCAAGACAGAGAGTGACTTCTATATCATGTTATATCACATGTGGGGCTCAGTACATGGGATAACTGTATATATATCATGTTATATCACATGTGGACTCAGTACATGGGATAACTGTATCTATATCATGTTATATCACATGTGGGCTCAGTACAGGGGATAACTGTATCTATATCATGTTATATCACATGTGGGCTCACAGTACATGGGATAACTGTATCTATATCATGTTATATCACATGTGGGCTCACAGTACATGGGATAACTGTATCTATATCATGTTATATCACATGTGGGCTCAGTACATGGGATAACTGTATCTATATCATGTTATATCACATGTGGGGCTCAGTACATGGAATAACTGTATCTACATCATGTTATATCACATGTGGAGCTCAGGATATGGGATAACTGTATCTATATCATGTTATATCACATGTGAAGCACAGGATATGGGATAACTGTATCTATTTCATGTTATATCACATGTGGGGCTCAGTACATGGGATAACTGCATCTATATCATGTTATATCACATGTGGGCTCAGTACATGGGATAACTGTATCTATATCATGTTATATCACATGTGGGCTCAGTACATGGGATAACTGTATCTATATCATGTTATATCACATATGGAGCACAGGATAGGGGATAACTATCTATATCATGTTATATCACACGTGGGGCTCAGTACATGGGATGACTATCTATATCATGTTATATCACATGTGGAGCACAGGACAGGGGGTGACTGTATATATATATATATATATATATATATATATATATATATATATATATATATATATATATACCATGTTATATCACATGTGGGGCTCAGTACATGGGTTGACTGTATATATACCATGTTATATCACATGTGGAGCTCAGGATAGTTGATAACTATCTATATCATGTTATATCACATGTGGGGCTCAGTACATGGGATGACTGTATCTATATCATATTATATCACATGAGGGACTCAGGACAGGAGGTGACTCTAGACATATCATTTTATATTACATGAGGGACTCTACTTGGGGTGACTGTATCTATATAATGTTACATCACATGAGAGACTCAGGACAGGGGGTAACATTCTGTATAATATTATATCAGATGTGGGGCTCAGGACAGGGAGTGACTGTGTATATACCATGTAATATCACATGAGGGACTGAGGATAGGGGGTGACTATATCCATATTATGTTATATCACATGAGAGATTCAGGACAGGGGGTAACTGTTTCTATATCATTTTATATTACATGAGTGACTCAGTACATGGGGTGACTATCTATTTAATGTTATATTACATGAGAGATTCAGTACCGAGGCTGACTGTATCTATATCATGTTATATCACATGAGGGACTCAGGACAGGGGGTGACTGTATATATATCACTTTATATCACCTGAGGGTCTAAGGATAGGGGGTGACTGTATCCATATAATTTTATATTACATGAGGGACTCATGGGGTGACTGTATCTAAATCATGTTATATCGCATGAGGGACTCAGGACAGGGAGTGATGTTTCTATATCATGTTATATTACATGAGGGACTCAGGACATCAGGTGACTGTATATGTATATCATGTTATATCTCATTAGGGACTGAGTACAGGGGATGACTGTATTTATATCATGTTATATCACATGAGGGACACAGGACAGGGGGTAACCTCCTGTATCATGTTATATCACATGACAGGCTCAGGACAGGGGTATCTATATCATGTTATATCAGATGTGGGGCTCAGGATAGGGAGTGACTGTGTATATTCCATGTTATATCACATGAGGGACTGAGGATAGGGGGTGACTATATCCATATCATGTTATATCACATGAGGGACTCAGTACATGGGGTAACTGTATCTATATCATGTTATATCACCAGAGGGTCTCAGGATAGGGGGTGACTGTATCCATATCATTTTATATTACATGACGGACTCAGTACATGGGGTGACTGTATCTATATCATGTTATATCACATGAGGGACTCAGGACAGGGGGTGACTGTATCTATATCATGTTATATCACATGAGGGACTCAAGACAGGAGGTAACTCTATCTGTATCATGTTATATCACATGGGGTGACTATCTGTATAATGGTATATCACATGAGAGATTCAGTAGAGGGGGTGACTGTATCTATATCATGTTACATCACATGAGGGACTCAAGACAGGAGGTAACTCTATCTGTATCATGTTACATCACATGGGGTGACTATCTGTATAATGGTATATCACATGAGAGATTCAGGAGAGGGGGTGACTGTATCTATATCATGTTATATCACATGTGGGACTCATATCAAATTGCACCTCTATTTAAATGTTCATTCTTCCTGCTTGTTTTATTATACACTACATTTTCACTTTATTTTTATGTTATTTTTATAGCCAACACCTTCCAGTTTTATGGCATGAGAATAGAAATTAATATGCAAATACAGTTGAAAATAGCTTTTTATCGCAGAATTAGCAAGAGAGCTGCTTGTTATGATATATATATATATATATATATATATATATATATATATATATATATATATATATATATATATATATAAAAATATCAGCCAACAATGAAAACCACTTGCAAGAGAAACGAATAACATTGAATATCATTTTACAATGGCACCTGTACTGGGCTGGGATTTATTAGGCAGCAAATCAGCAGTCAGCTCCTGAAGTTGATGTGTTGAAAGAAGGGAAATTGGGCATGTGTAAGGCTCTGAGCAACTTTGACAAGAGCCAAATCATTAAGACTAGACAACTTGGTCAGAGCATCTCCAAAACGGCAGGTCCTGTGGGGTGTTCCCGGTATGCAGTGGTTAGTATCTACCAATAGTGGTCCAAGGAAGGACAACTGGTGAGCAAGCGACAGGATCATAGGCACCCAAGGCTCACTGATGCGTGCAATGAGTGAAGACTAGCCCATCTGGTCCAATCAGACAGAACTACTGCAGCACAAATTACTGAAAAGTTAATGCTTGCATTGAAAGAAAGGTTTCAGTACACACAGTGCATTGCAGCTTGCTGCGTATGGGGCTGTGTAGCCGCAGACCGGTCAGAGTGCTCATGTTGACCACTGTCTACTACCAAAATCACCTACAATGGGCACGTGAGCACCAGAACTGGACCATAAAGCAATGGAAGAAGGTGGTCCGGTCTGATGAATCACAATTTCTTCAATCACATCATGTGGACGATGGTATGTATGTAGGAGGAAGGAGACAGTGTGAGGCTCTGGGCAATGTTGTGCTGGGAAACCTTGGGTCCTGGCATTCATGTGGATGTTACATTGACATGTACCACCTACCTAAACATTAAGCAGACCCCACATACACCCCTTCATGACAACGGTATTCCCTGATGGCAGTGGCCTCTTTCAGCAGGATAATGCCCCCTGCCACACTGCAATAATTGTTCAGGAACGGTTTGAGGAACATGTCAAAGAGTTCAAGGTGTTGACTTGGCCTCCAAATTCCCCAGATCTCAATCCGATCGACCATCTGTGGGATGAGCTGGAAAAACAAGTCTGAGCCATGGAGACCTCACCTCGCAACTTACAGGACTTAAAGGATCTGCTGCTAACGCCTTGGTGCCAGATACCACAGGACACCTTCAGAGGTCTTGTGGAGTCCATGCCTCAACGGGTCACAGCTGTTTTGGCGGCATGAGGGGGACCTAAACAATATGAGAGAGAGAAGCAGTATGACAAAATCCATATAGTGCTGGCACCATTGGCTCTGTCAGTGGCCAGATTAGGTGCGATAAGACTGGACGGGCTCTATTAGCTTCTATTGGATCCACATCACGCTGAATCATCTAATGTAGACAGAAGGGTGGACCCATGAGCTATGTAGGGTTTCCTCTTGTTTTCATTTTTTTATCTTCTTTTTTTAAAGAGGAACTTTTGGGGAAAAAAAAGTATTTTATCCTTGGGGCCCTAATCAGCATGGGGCCAATTCAGCTCTCTGCATGTGCGTGTGATAATACTTCAAAACCAAAATAAAGGACTATCCAATCAGTTCAGCTCCTGAACTTCTTCTCCTTCTGTTTGAATAAAATGTAAGCGGCCAATTTAATCCAGGGAAAAAGCCCTATTACCAGTAAAATGGTTGTTTTCACTAAAAAAAAAATGCTTCTCCCTATTTATTAACAGAGTTAATTATCTCCAGCTCTTGAGTTTTGTCACTTCAGGGAACAGCTAACCCGTGGACTGCTAAAAGTTACACAACTGCTACAACACTACTTCCCCAGCTTTGTTTTCATTCCATGACCTGGGGTAGATTGACTAAATCTTCTAATCAGTAAAAGTGGAGGTGTTGTCCATAGCAACCAATCAGATTCTAGCTATCATTTATCTTGTACAATCTGGAATGTGAAAGCTAGAATCTGATTGGTTGCTATGGGCAACACTTTTTCTCATTAGAAGTTATCTGGGAGTGAATGGGGCAGTTTTGTTGTAGTCAAATTTACAGTAGGGGCGTGCCAAGCGTGAGTCCGAATCCAGCTCTGGTCATCTCAAGGTTACTTGTTTTTCTTCCGTATCTCTTGCTCCAGCTACAGGGCAATTTAAAGGAAAAAAATGCAGATTACTCAGTGACCCAGCCCAAAATAGCCTTCTGTGGGACTGGCCCGTGCAGTTCCCCCCCTGCCCTCCAGCCCCTGAGGGCTAGTCTAAATCCTGTTCAGTAGTGATGACAGTCCCGTATGCAATCTGTAATGTGTTTGCAAACATGAGCAACTGTGTAAATGTATTTTATGCTCAGTAGACATTAACAACATCTTTATAAATGTATTTCATGGGGGGAAAAATTAAACTATTATTTTTTAATTGCTTTTTTTGTTAATGCCTATGTTAATAACAGGTGACTTTAATTCAGTAATTTTTTTTATTTTCCTGTGCGTTCTTTTGCGAATTTATAATCCACATAGGTATCGGACGTATCCTTCAGTGTCCGGTGTAGTAAAGCACAGCAGACCTGCCCCCGATCTCATAAGCACACGTATCCTGAGATCCATATCTTGATGAATTTGGGAGTACGCAAAGCCTAAATACGTGCGTGTAATATTGAACGTGGGCTGCGTTCAGAATACGTTCCCCCAGTACGCATCAATCTTTGAATCTTTTCCTGTGTTCTTTTTCCCCATTGAGCTAATCCTTCATAGTTTGGAAGACTGTGTCTATTTTTCTTCCCATTAGTGTACATTAAATGCAGAAAATAGATCTTTGGAAGCACCATATGACATCTATCTGCTGTGATGGACTGTACCGTTAGCCGGCTTCCATAAAACATAATACGATAATGTCATTTCAGTTGGTCAGGTGACGGTTTGTTGTAGCGATTTGACTCACTTGTATTACTCAGTAATCAACTGTTTCAGAGTTCAGTGGAAACCGCGATGCAGGATCTGCTGATTGTTTCCAAAAACACTACAGAATATACAGGATTAAGTGGTATAAAGATAATCATGGCAGGGAGTGTGTGTTAATCTCCTGGAAAAATTATTAGTGATTTAACAGATTTATGGGACAAGTTATAAAAGGATAAACAGACCCAATGGCAGTGACAACAGGCTTACCTCCCAACTTGTGGTTTAATAAGCACCAGAATGCTCTTTATGTCAATGGCTACCAGTGCATGCTGGAATATGTAGTTCCACAAAAGCTGGCAGCGGTTCCTCAATTGTGTCTCCCAAGTCCACTCCTCAGAGAGCCCTAACAGTGAGATAATTACACCACCTGTGGATGTGTTACAATGTATCAGTCAGTAATGATTACACCTGTGCTCCAACAAGAAGATATAGAAAACCCGCACTGTTAGGTTCCACTACGTCTGTCCTGGCTCCCAGTCTGACCACTGTGAATCTGCATCCCTCCGCGAAATGGCAGCTCCCAGACACTGATTGGTTGGGAGCGTCAAAACAAGGTAAGTGAATTGGGGGAATGTATATAGTGATGAGGGAGGGGGCATGTATTGTGCAGAGGGAGGGGGCATGTATTATGCAGAGGGAGGGGGCATGTATTATGCAGAAGGAGGGGGCATGTATTATGCAGAGGGAGGGGGCATGTATTATGCAGAGGGAGGCGGCATGTATTATGCAGAGGGGGCATGTATTATGCAGAGGGAGGGGGCATGTATTGTGATGAGGGAGGAGGCATGTATTATGCAGAGGGGGCATGTATTGTCAAGAGGGAGGGGGCATGTATTATGCAGAAGGAGGGGGCATGTATTATGCAGAGGGAGGGGGCATGTATTATGCAGAGGGAGGCGGCATGTATTATGCAGAGGGGGCATGTATTATGCAGAGGGAGGGGGCATGTATTGTGATGAGGGAGGAGGCATGTATTATGCAGAGGGGGCATGTATTGTCAAGAGGGAGGGGGCATGTATTATGCAGAGGGAGGGGGCATGTATTGTGAAATGGGAGGGGGCATGTATTATGTAGAGGGAGGGGGCATGTATTGTGATGCGGGAGGGGGCATGTATTATGCAGAGGGAGGGGGCATGTATTATGCAGAGGGAGGGGGCATGTAGTGTGAAGAGTGAGGGGGCATGTATTGTGCAGAATGAGCGGGCATGTACTGTGATGAGGGAGGGGGCATGTATTGTGAAGAGGGAAGGGGCATGAATTATGCAGAGGGAGGGGGCATGTATTGTGAAGAGGGAGGGGGCATGTATTATGCAGAGGGAGGGAGTATGTATTATGCAGACGGAGGGGGCATGTGTTGTGCAGAATGAGGGGGCATGTATTGTGAAGAGGGAGGGGGCATGTATTATGCAGAGGGAGGGGGCATGTATTGTGAAGGGGAGGGGCGTGTATTGTGATGAGGGAGGGGCGTGTAGTGTGCAGAGGGAGGGGGCATGTATTGTGCAGAATGAGGGGGCATGTACTGTGATGAGGGAGGGGGCATGTAGTGTGATGAGGGAGGGGCATGTATTGTGATGAGGACGGGAGCATGTAGTGTGCAGAGTGAGGGGGCATGCATTGTAATGAGGGAGGGGGCATGTAGTGTGATGAGGGAGGGGATATGTTTTGTGAAGGGGGAGGGGGTATGTATTATGCAGAGGGAGGGGGCATGTATTGTGCAGAATGAGTGGGCATGTATTGGGATGAGGGAGGGGGCATGTATTGTGATGAGGGAGGGGGCATATAGTGTGATGAGGGAGGGGGCATGTATTGTGATGAGGGAGGGGGCATGTATTGTGATGAGGGAGGGGGCATATAGTGTGATGAGGGAGGGGGCATGTATTGTGAAATGGGAGGGGGCATGTATTATGATGTGGGAGGGGGCATGTATTATGCAGAGGGAGGGGGCATGTATTATGCAGAGGGAGGGGGCATGTAGTGTGATGAGGGAGGGGATATGTTTTGTGAAGGGGGAGGGGGTATGTATTATGCAGAGGGAGGGGGCATATAGTGTGATGAGGGAGGGGGCATGTATTGTGATGAGGGAGGGGGCATGTATTGTGATGAGGGAGGGGGCATATAGTGTGATGAGGGAGGGGGCATGTATTGTGATGAGGGAGGGGGCATGTATTGTGATGAGGGAGGGGGCATATAGTGTGATGAGGGAGGGGGCATGTATTGTGAAATGGGAGGGGGCATGTATTATGATGTGGGAGGGGGCATGTATTATGCAGAGGGAGGGGGCATGTATTATGCAGAGGGAGGGGGCATGTAGTGTGAAGAGTGAGGGGGCATGTATTGTGCAGAATGAGCGGGCATGTACTGTGATGAGGGAGGGGGCATGTATTGTGAAGAGGGAAGGGGCATGAATTATGCAGAGGGAGGGGGCATGTATTGTGAAGAGGGAGGGGGCATGTATTATGCAGAGGGAGGGAGTATGTATTATGCAGACGGAGGGGGCATGTGTTGTGCAGAATGAGGGGGCATGTATTGTGAAGAGGGAGGGGGCATGTATTATGCAGAGGGAGGGGGCATGTATTATGCAGAAGGAGGGGGCATGTATTATGCAGAGGGAGGGGGCATGTATTATGCAGAGGGAGGCGGCATGTATTATGCAGAGGGGGCATGTATTATGCAGAGGGAGGGGGCATGTATTGTGCAGAATGAGGGGGCATGTACTGTGATGAGGGAGGGGGCATGTAGTGTGATGAGGGAGGGGCATGTATTGTGATGAGGACGGGAGCATGTAGTGTGCAGAGTGAGGGGGTATGCATTGTAATGAGGGAGGGGGCATGTAGTGTGATGAGGGAGGGGGTATGTTTTGTGAAGGGGAGGGGGTATGTATTATGCAGAGGGAGGGGGCATGTATTGTGCAGAATGAGTGGGCATGTATTGGGATGAGGGAGGGGGCATATAGTGTGATGAGGGAGGGGGCATGTATTGTGATGAGGGAGGGGGCATATAGTGTGATGAGGGAGGGGGCATGTATTGTGATGAGGGAGGGGGCATGTGTTTTGCAGAGGGAGGGGGCATGTATTGTGCAGAATGAGGGGGCATGTATTGTGATGAGGGAGGGGCATGTAGTGTGATGAGGGAGGGGGCATGTAGTGTGATAAGGGAGGGGGCATGTAGTGTGCAGAGGGAGGGGGCATGTATTGTGATGAGGGAGGGGGCATGTATTGTGAGAAGGGAGGGGGCATGTAGTGTGCAGAGGGAGGGGGCATGCATTGTGTATGAGGGAGGGGGCATGTAGTGTGCAGAGGGAGGGGGCATGTAGTGTGATGAGGGAGGAGGCGTGTAGTGTGCAGAGGGAGGGGGCATGTAGTGTGCAGAGGGAGGGGGCATGTAGTGTGCAGAGGGAGGGGCATGCATTGTGTATGAGGGAGGGGGCATGTAGTGTGCAGAGGAAGGGGGCATGTATTGTGAAGGGGAGGAGCATGTAGTGTGCAGAGGGAGGGGGCATGTAGTGTGCAGAGGGAGGGGGCATGTAGTGTGCAGAGGGAGGGGCATGTATTATGCAGAGGGAGGGGGCATGTATTGTGAAGGGGAGGGGCATGTAGTGTGCAGAGGGAAGGGGCATGTAGTGTGAAGAGGGAGGGAGGCATGTATTGTGAAGCGGGAGGGAATCATCATCATCAACATTTATTTATATAGCGCCAGCAAATTCCGTAGCGCTTTACAATTGGGAACAAACATTAATAAGACAATACTGGGTAATACATACAGACAGAGAGGTAAGAGAACCCTGCTCGAAAGCTTACAATCTATAGGACAATGGGAGTTAGAAACACAAGGGCATGTGCTACATCATATTGCACAATGGACCAGCCAGACTGCAAAGGTAAAAGTACTGAGTGGGCTGTGTGTGTTGCAATGTTGGTCAGAAGGTTGTTGTCTTGCGTTAGCAGTGTAGAGGATGGCAATAGGGTAATCTAGGGAAATTAAGATGATGGTTAAGGAATATTATAACCTTGTCTGAAGAGGTGGGTTTTCAGTGAACGCTTGAAGGCTTGAAGACTAGAGGAAGTCTTACTGTGCGAGGGAGGGAATTTCCACAAAGTAGGTGCAGCCCGGAAAAAATCCTGTAACCGAGAATGGGAGGATGTGATGAGAGTGGAGGAGAGACGTAGATCTTGTGCCGAACGGAGGTGTCGAGTAGGGAGATATTTTGAGACAAGTGAGGAAATGTATGTCAGTGCAATTTTGTTAATGGCCTTGTATGTTAGTAGAAGAATTTTATATTGGATTCATTGAAATACAGGCAGCCAATGTAGAGACTGACAGAGTGGCTCAGCAGAGGAATAATGGTTTGTAAGGAAAATCAGTCTAGCCGCTGCGTGCAAAATAGATTGTAGGGGTTCAAGTCTGCCTTTGGGAAGACCAGTAAGGAGGGAATTGCAATAGTCGATGTGGGAGGCATGTATTGCAATGAGGGGACAACACACAGACAGCAAAGAATTCAACAGGCACTCTACCACCACTCGCACATGCCTTAAAATGGTCCCCCTGCCCCCTCTGATGTTACCTCTGTAGAGATTGTCTTAGTCATGAAGGGGTTGAATCTCTCCGGTCAAAAAAAGCAGTTAAACATCCTAAAAGCTAAAAAAGATTTACAGCATTTCACTGTATCATCGTCAACTTCAACATTTATATAGCGCCAGCAGATTCCGTAGCGCTTTACAATTGGGAACAAACAGTAATAAACAATACTGGGTAATAAATACACATGGAGAGGTGAGAGGTCCCTGCTCACAGGCTTACCATATATTTTTATATATCACATTTTTCTGAATTACATTACGCATCTGATTTCTGTCACCGCAATTCTCGAGCAGCATCCAGATATGTTTGCCATAAATTATTCATTGCTCTCTGCAAGTCTTGCAACACATTACTTAATTTATATAAATGTATATTATGAAGCCTCAGCACCAAAAGATTGTTTGTAACAAAACATGATATAAATATTTCAATACTTTACACT
This sequence comes from Mixophyes fleayi, assembly GCF_038048845.1. Lineage (NCBI taxonomy): Eukaryota > Metazoa > Chordata > Amphibia > Anura > Limnodynastidae > Mixophyes > Mixophyes fleayi. The sequence continues at coordinate 335,611,423 of NC_134405.1, read as the reverse complement.
CCATCATAATGTAACACGAGTGTCCTTGAGAAGGGAACTGTGTGTTCTACATTGTATTCTGGTCATTATTCTTAGTTTTACATTTTATTTAGGGTAGAATTCATTTACATATTAGATTTTTTTCTCAATGCAATTGACAAGAAAGAATAAAGTGAAATAACTTAGAAATATAAACCATAAACCATTACATCTTTACAGCTCACTGCGTCCTTCCACCAGCACAGACCATTGCTTCTATGCAAACCTTCCAGTTAAACATTCATTTTACCCAGCTTTTCTATCTGTGCCCTGATTCCATTGTACCTTGGTGTAAAATTCATAAACATATTCTACACTTACATTTTGGGGTCTATTTATCACAAAGAGTAAAGCCTTAAACTGCAGGTTTTGGCAGTTTTAAGAAGCTCTCCGTCTGGGTGATACCGGTGATCGGTATCACCAGGTCTGTCCGGCAAAGCTTATCGATGCACAAGTACTGCTGTCCTCCTTTCGCCGTGACTATCTCAGTACGGCAATAGCCGAGTTTCCGAGGAATAAAAAAATGTTTTATTGTTTTTCCTTTTTTGTTTTTGTAAATAAAGTTATTTTTTTTAATTTTTTTATATTACATTTTCTTTTTTTTTAACTTTATTCATTTTTGTTTTTAGTGAATCTGGAACTGGAAGCGCAAATCCGGGCTAAAATCTAACGCAAACGTTTCCATAGCTGAAAACACGCCAACATGTAAAGCACCCATGTGACACCACCGTTGGGAATCAAAGCCTTTATTTTCAATTTCACAAACTGACATCTTAAGTTCCTTAATAGATTGCTTTATTAATGTCTATTATTGCACATATTCTATAAAATGCCACTAGATAGAGCATTAGCCACAGAGTAGTGTCTGCGGTTTTAGGCTAGATCAGTAATACCGCTGAATAGGCACCATCTAGCTTATTAGATTTGAAGGTTTTGCACAAAAAAAAGCCATTTTTATATTTATTCTCCGTATAGACTTCCTGTATCCACCTATGTTAGACCAGCTATCAAATGTACATGGATCTAGCTGTGCAGAACCTCATACGACCCAATCATCCCGGTTCAGGCGCGACAGTCCCGATTTGAGGGCTCTGTCCGCCAACCCTACTGGGACAGCTTTTATTTTTATTATTATCATTATCTATAATTTATAAGGTGCCACAAAGGGTCTGCAGCGCCGTACATGACATATACAGAAAACAGTGACCCATGACACAACATGATACAGAAAGAACAAAAAATGAAGAACAGAAATATATACACACACACATACACAGGTAACATGGTAATGCAAGTCAAATTATTTCTGGGACAATGAGTGAAAGTGATTGTAGAAATCAGCGAGAAGTAGGCCGAAGCGTAAGACAACGGCTAGGGAAGCAGGCCAAGAGGTATAGGGGGCGATGGAATAATAGAAGGAGCACACAAGGAAAGAGGGCTCCTGAGAGCTTACATCCTGAAGGGAAGGGGGAGACACAAATAGGGTGGTACTAACTGGGAGGAGAGAGCCGGGACAAGGGAGTTAGGAGGAGGACTGATAGACTTGAATAAAGAAATGAGTCTTAAGGGCACGCTTGAAGCCTTTGAGAGTAGATGCTACCCTGATGTCCCACGGGTGGAAAATTAGCTCTGCAAAGAATGAGACAAACCTCCCAAGGTGAACGATGCTGCATGCACCGGTGGGCACGGAAATGGAGGGGAAGGGAGGATAGAACGAGGCAGACTACAGCTTCAAAATCACTAGGCATGTCCCGGGGTGCTACGTCCCAATTGAGATGTGGGCATGCCCCCTTCCCAACACCGGATTCCCAAATGTTGAGAGGTATGGAAGTGTACTAATCAAAGTTATAGACTTGCTGTCACCAGCTCGAGAGGAATCAAATCAGGAATGTCACCGGGATTTGTACGTGAACGAGCTACTCCCCGCGGAGAAACTTCATACATCAGCCCAAGATAAGAAGAAAGGCCGCTCTCCAGGAACCACTTAGCTGAAGGTTAAAGTGCATCTTCTTTATTTAATCTACGTCGTGACAGCAGCCTTCATGTTTCAAGCAGCACCTGCCTTTAATCATATCTAATGATTATAACTCTCATTTTATACAATTTATTGCTAAGAGTTTTCTAGAGTGCTGCCTTTTTTGTCATTATCCAAATTGACTCATCGCGCAGTAGTCATCGTCTTGCAGTAATCATGCACATGTCCTTAAAAATAGATATAGTGGTTCAAAGGGCAAGCCACATAAAATATGCTTTCTGTAAATGAAAGAAGGCTGAGATATTAAAGGGGAACTTCACCTTTGGCTAATTCTATTATAAAAATGGAGTTGTTGCCCGTAGCAACCAATCAAACGCAAGCTACCCTTTTCTAGAATGTACCAGATAAATGATAGCTAGAACCTGACTGGTTGCTATGGGCAACACCTCCGCTTTTCCTTCTAGACGTTTTAGTAAAGCGACCTCCAAGTCTGCTTTGTAGATGCAATAGTATTCAAAGGCACAGAGCTGAGCTAATCTGTGTCGTCTCCAAGGACAGTGAATACAAACACATTTCCCTGCACACTCGGGGGGTCTGAGTCATTAAGGAGAGCAAAGCACAAAAATGGAGTAACTTTGCACATGGGCAAAACCATGTTGCATTGGAGGGGGAGGTAAATTTAAAATGTGGGGACAGATTTATAGTTTGGGGTAGGGCATGTCCTGGATCAACTTTAAATTTCAGTGTAAAAATAAAGCTATCAATTATTTGTGTGCTCGAAAAAACAGCCAGTATTTAACTGATGTGCAAAATAATAAACTAATTTGCACCCCTTGTATGGGAACATGGTTTGTCCCGGAGAACATTTACTCATTTTTTTTTACCTTACTTTCCCTAATGACTCAGTTTCTCTGTAAGCATTTTCACAAGCAAGTTAAATTGTTGCATTTGCATCCCAGAGAAACTTACAATTTTCTTCTTTCTCTTTTATTTTGTTAAAATAAAAATTTATAAAAAATAGTAATAAATTGGTATAATACAATAATGACTGATCTGATAGACCTGGGCGCTTCCTGTTTTGTGTTTACAGGCCACTTGTTAGCAGAAATACTACATTGAAAGTATTCCTACAAAAGTGAACTTACTGCTCTTTTGTGAACGGTGAACTTTTGATAGAATATCAGGTTAATAACCTTCAGCTGTTACAGTTTCTGCCTCAAATTCCAATTAGACTTTTCCTTAGAAGTGTCTCTTACATGCCGAGGCCTTTGTGTTCCTTGTCTCTTTCTGTTTTCGCTCAGATTTGTTGTTTTTTTGTTTTTGTTTTCCTTGTTCTTTTTCCTATTCGCCATATAAACCATATTCCCCTTGAAAGGGCAACTAAAACTGAGCTCAAAAAAGTGAAATTTCATTGATAAAACAGGACATTAAAATATGCTATTTAGTTTTACTCTGATTTTCCACGGCAGCCACTGGTCAAAAAAAGTTTGCTATTATGGATCAAAAAGCTCAAACAGTAAAGCTTATCATGTCAGTTATGCCCCTTTAAATTTTCAGTGACATCAACCGAAAGACTGCAAGCAAATCACTAAAACCTACAAAGTTTAACAAAAACCTAACAGGTTAAATCTTTTTTTACTCTGAAAATGTCCGAGCTGTTACTCTTTTCTACACAGACTATATCTAAATTGTGAATTGTGATAAATTGCGGAATCTTTACGGATCCCTTCAGGATTTGCACTAAATATGTTGTGAATGCATGCAACTAATTGGATTTGTTTGAGTATTTCGGAACATTTGTAAATGAACCTTGCAATAATAACTTTGCTTCCGACGCGGAGGAGCGCAGGACCTCATTGTATCCAGTTTTAACAGCTGAAGAAGAAACTAATGAAATTCTCCCGTTTTCAATCATGTTTGACTTCCTCCTGAATGCCTTCTGTCTCTCTGAGATTGTCTGCGCTGAAAGCTTCAGCCTGCTCGTTTGTTGAAGTTTCTGTTTCCTGACAGAAAATCTATAGGTTAATAAAGTGTGATTTGCTGTTACATTATCTATATCCTTATCTCTGTGTTCATTGTCATCGCTCTTTCCCCCCCGGAAGTGTGTGACTTAAAGCAGCTGCTGTTTCCCGGGTTCATGGAAGCGGTGGGTTCTGGCGAGGTTTTGGCTCGTTGTTGTAGGACAGGTGTTGTAAAGGGAGGTGGCCTTTTGGCTGAAGCTAGGTTCTATGTGAAGCCTCACGCTCCTTTGGATTTTCCCTGTCGGGTTGGCGGTGGATCTATAAGAAGATCTTCTTCGTCACAACAAAAATGAAGAGTTTTCAGGAGTATAAGCCTCACCGCCTTCTTCTACTCTTGTTATTACTTTGTTAAGGCATCTTGTCCTCCTGTGTTTGTGCTTTAATATTAGAAATGCTCAAGCTCGGTTCCAGAGAACCGAACACACCCGAACTTAGCAGATCCGCGTCGGATTGGTACTTTCACGCTCCCTCTGAATTGAAAACGAGGCAAAATGTCATTGTTACATCGTTGAGTTTTGGATCCTATAAGTACCGCCCTCCACGGTGATCCAGCACCATTTCACAGAGGGACATAGAAGGGGTAGCACAGTTCTTGGCAGTCTCTAGTGCAGTTGGGCAGCGTCATAGGTAGAAAAGAAAGAGGAGGGGGTAGCAGTGTTCTTCAAAGTCTCCAGTGACATTCAGGAGAGCTCCATTGCTAATTGTCATTGCTGAAATACAAATAATAGGTCTGGCAAGCTTGGTCTTCTAAATCTGCAGTCACATTGTACTGTTATATAGGTAACACATAAAGAGGAGAGCTCCATTGCTGCATTGCTAATTGTCATTGCTGAAATACAAATAATAGGTCTGGCAGGTTTGGTCTTCTAAATCTGCAGTCTTTGTTTGAAAGTGTATGAAAATAATATTGTGACCTGTGAGGTGGTCAAAATTGACTGCAAATGACTTGAAATTAGTGCTCTTTAGGTTAATGATAATGTATGGGGGGAAAAAGGCAAAAATATGTGAATTTAGCAAAAGAAAATTGGGATTTTAGAAAATAATCGGGATCCAAAACCAAAACACCAAGTTAATCCAGATCCAAAACCAGAACATGGGGTTCAGTGAAAATCTCTACTTAATATGTTCCTTTCATGCCGTTCACGTGACGAAGGTGTAAAACACAGTAGCTGACACTTTGTCTCGCTTCAAGATAAATTCCGTTTGCTGTAGCCGAATGCAGGCAAACATGAGTTCCTTAACCGGACAGTTTGGTGCCGCGAAGGAGAGGAGCCTTTGCCTTCTCTGGTTCTTGGGGAACTTGTCTTCTGTGAGGACGGCTGTAATCAAGCGTCTTGCAGTGTTAGCCTTTTTCTCTATGCTCCAGTGGCTCAAGGACCTGTGTACGGAATTCATAGTTACTCGGGATATGAAATGGTCCCGTAAAGACCAGATCGGAAGGGACTTAAGGAGACCAGCCTCAGAACCCCCAGGAACCAGCGAAGAAGCGTGAAAGGGGGGCAGGACTGGAGCCGCGGAAAAGTGCTTAATAAGCAATTAATTTGTATGGAATGGACATGTTAGATAAGGTGATTAGAGATTGATGTTTGGATGATTGGGGGAAGGTTTAGCAAAACTTAGAGGGCTCCTTAGTGGTTCAGTGGGGAGGGGCTAGTTCCATGTTAGAAGTGCCACGACAATATCTCCCATCCTCTTGCCCATTTTGGTTTAGCCTGGCGTTAGGTTAATTATTCTGTTGCAGAGTAGTATGTCAGATCATGGCAACCGGTCTACCGGAGGACGTTTGAAAACAGAGGTCGCCCCTTCATAGGTAATAAAGCCTGGTTTTATTGGTGACGACATGGGGCAGGCATGGTCCTGTGTGGAGGAATGTGGTTGGTTATCTCGCGGTGATGTTAGTCGTTAACCTCCAGCTTCTCCACATATATAGTTAGAGTGGATAGTTCTAATTTAAGTTGCAGAATTTAGTAAATATCTTATAGCCGTTAGCATCCATGTCACAGCGTCGTGTCAGTTTTGGTGTCGGCGTTATAGGTACGATCAATGTTTTGGACAGCTGGTGGAATCGACACAGCCGTCAATGACCCACATTATCACTCACATTATAAACCATCAAGGGAGGTCTCCGTCCGTACAGAAATGATGCTTCATAAAACGAATGTTCTCATTATTCAGTGAATAACTTTCAAAGGCTCCGAAAGATTCCTTACAAATGTCATTTTAATATACACGTACAATTGTTTAGTTAAATCTGAGTTAGCTCTAAACCCGCTGCTTTGGTAGACGGTTCTTAACAGTGTGTACAAAAGCTTACATTGTCCCTATTACTCATGTTACATCTTTTATAAGTCATGGATATTTCCATTGTGTTTGCCTTGATGTAAATGTTTCATGTGCTAGGGCGAATGGGACGAATGTGACCGAATTCACGCTGCTACACCCCGAGACATCTGCTTAAAAGGAGGTAAAGAAAATGAAACGATTGTCATTTAACCAAAGAGAAGCTCCTCACAGAGTAACCTCAGTGTATCTGCTGATAGAGACTGATAATACAGAACTGTCTGCGGTGTCTGCCTTTATCTGTGTGTCTGTCTGGGTAGGCAAACAGTGGGTCTCCAGCTGTCTGGCAGGTCATGCTGAGACATGTAGTTCCCCAGCTGCAGCATGGACTTAGGTGTGTAAGAAATAAGAGAGGATGTCGGGGAGTATTTAATTTAATAACAGTCTTGAGGATAACCGAGTAGGAGAGACAAGGATGGCGACAGGTGAAGGAGTGACAGCCCCTCCCCTCCACCTCTTCAGCCTCAGTAGCGCTCACTCACGCCTCCGCTGTGATTGCTGTGACCGTTTTAAGAATCCAAGTGGATCTGAGTTTTGAAAACACTTGAATCTAATTCATACTTGCCAACTTTTCCTCGTTGGCTTCAGGGAGATCCGGTGGGCAGGTGGGTGTGCGGGGGCGGAGCTTGACGAATCACATCATTTTGGCCCTGCCCCTAAATGATGGTCACAATTTCGGCCACTTACAGCAGGGGGCCACTTATCTATTGTCGGGGCGAGAACTGGGAGGTTGCCCTGTTCTCCCGGGAGGTCTCCCAGACTTTCCAGGAGAGTAGGCAACTATGCGTTAAAGAAAAGCAGCTAATGAATCTCTAGAGACTGAAATGTCTTTTACATTTCTATCTCCATTACTGAAGTCATGTTGTCTTACCTGCCAGTGTTTGATTAAATCTTGGACTCCATGAAAATGGCCACCTCCATAGGCATCAATACATGGACATAGGACACAATTTCTAAACTGTGTCATCATGCCATAGATGGTGAAGCCAACCACGTCTTGTACTGGCTCAGCATCAGGGAGAATGCCAGACTCTTCAGGGAGTGAGGGAGATCACCCCTATTTCAGGGAGTCTCCCTGACATTCAGGGAGAGTTGGGAAGTATGATCTAAATATTGGTGGGTGGGGCGAAGGAGGATGGATTTTAAATGAAAGATGAGTTCGTTTTAACCTACCACATACTAGCCTGTGGGGGCGTTACGAGCGTATTACCCCAGGGCAGCCTAAACCTATAATCAGGCCCTGACTACAGGTCCCGGCAAGTTCTACAAGAGCCAGCAGTTTATGGGGGACACATTTTTTCCCCGGCACTATTTTTTTAGGAATTTCAGGCCCCTGCTGAATGGGCTAGGGCTGGTTGACATTATGACAGGGGTATCCCACACTGCGGATTTCCCTGTTGTCATAGCCTAATGCTGAATGCAGCTTCTGTAGGAAGTGGGGGGGGGGGTTGTGGACCCCTTGTGATGTTAGTCTACCCAGATATATGCTGTTTTAGAAAAATATATTTATTTAAGGGCAAAAAAAATTAATTTATCATCTTCAAGTTATGGGAAGACAAGTCAGCTTTATGAGATAGATACATTTAGCCCCTTTGATTGTAAGATGCTCCCAGCAACGTGTTAATTATTTAACCCTTTAAAATGTACAGACTTTAATACCTTAAAATCTAATATATGAATGATATATTATAGAATGGTCCTTGACAGCAGCACACGCCAAATACTGTATAATTATATTGCTTCATTTGACATCAGAATAAAATTAAATTAAAGTATTTGTCTGGATATGTGGCACGTCTTGAAAGCAACGTGCATTTAACTTGATACAGTCAACAATGCGTCCATAGAACTCAGGACTTTAATTTCTCCAGGGAGGATCGGAGCCGTTGTTCGTGTGTGTGTGTAACCATATTGGGAACTGCAGCTTATAAAGTGAATTATTTGGCTCTGAGTTTGCAAGCTGCTCCCTTATACAACACAAACATGAAGCTCAGACAGGTAATAGGATTCATCTCTGAATTCACCGACACGGGGCATCGAATACATAACATTACCCTGCACATACCAGGCATTCCTACAGGGAAAGGGGAGCAATTTGGTCTCGTTATGTAGGAAGCAAACAATCTGTTGCTGAACCTCACCGTTATATAACAATAACAGCTATTCTAATCACTGTGGGAATTTCTCATGTGAAATACACGTGGATATTAACAGGCTGTTCTGCAGAGAGACCATATTTCAGCTGGATCTGCCCAGATAATATAAAATATCTGCCATAGACTCCTATGGAACAGTACCCCTAGTGGCCACATGGTGCATTAGTGTACCAGCAAAGATAATGCATCTCTTTTGTTCCTTTATAGAGTATTATGTCATGTTATATAACGAATGCTGTGTTCATGTTGCATTAATGCTATGTATCTGATTCTAAGTGTGGGAGAGGAGAATTCAGTTATGAATCCTATTAACCGCCTGAGCTTTATGCTTGTGTTATGTAAGGAACGGCTTGCAAACTCAGAGCCAAATAAATACATTTATTAGCTGCAGTTAATCTTCCCTGGAGAAGTTAAAGTTCTGAATTCTATGGGCGCATTGTTGTTGACAAGTTAAATGTACATATTGGAATAGATAAAGAAGCAAGACTTGGACATATGGCGTCAAGCGATAAGCAAATGGGAAATTGAGTTTTGTGGCTGTATCGTAGAGGTGTGAATTTCAGGCAATGCTGGGCACTATTCATCTGCGGACGTAACCTGGGCGCAACTTGCAATTAAAAGACCTGCACATAACTTGTATTCAAATACAAAAGAATCTCAAGATACGTTTCCATTTGAACCTGGGTATAAGTACGCTCTGTATATACAGTACTTGCGTATGTAAATGGACAGAACAGACTGCAGGACACACACTTTGTACAATGAAGTCTCATCAGAACACATGCAAAAAAAATATTTCATAAAATTAATTTACAACTCTAAAAATACAATAATCATTAATAAAAATATATGTATTTTTCCATGAATTGCATAAATCAGAATGTTCTTAATGGGTACTGTGGCTGGATCACCTAGAAATAACTTATTGTATAAATTTGCTTTAATGAGTGGCGCAGGGCGCCAATATATATCATTGCCAATATGCTAATTTTTGTATTGGAAATGTATTGATTTCTGAGGCCGTATGCCATGCTGGAGGAAATTTGTTTTTATAACTTCCGAAGAAAAGAAATCCCATGCTAATTATTGTGACCAACACAACTTTTTAGCCTGGACACACAGCAGGGGATCGTTACCTTTCTATCCTGTGTATCCTGTCCTGTTAAAAGATAGGGGACTATTTGAATAATGTACCAGCAAGTAATTTGGGAAATCACAGATTGATGTAAGTTTTATTAAGTTTAAATTGAGTTAAATCCAAGTTTATAGACTATATTACATTATGATGCTAAACATCGGATGTAATATCTCAGACTTTGTGGTGCCAGATAGGATCAGGGGGATGGGTTACCGAGAGTCATAACTTAAAACTTTAGCACCTGGGGCGAGAAGGAAAACTGGTGCCCCCCTAGTCTTCAATTTTAACTAAATTAACCTAAAATGTTTCCTAAACTGTGCCCCCCTTCAGCATTGTGTCCTGGGCGATCGCCCCAGCCCTAGTTACAGTCAACATGTGTATCAGGAACAGTATATAAAGAGTTGTAATTTGTATTTTAACTGTAGTATAACATATGTAGTTCTATATGATCTTTATTACCAGCTGTCCTGTGTTGAACCCGGCATCTCTGTGTCAACGCTCTGTCCATACTCAATACTATGCGTCCAGCAGGGCTGTCTTTCCCATTTGGCACACTGGGCAATTGCCCGGGGCCCCACATACATAGGTGCCCCATAGCCAGGGCTCTGTAGTAATGAAGAAAAGGGCTGGCGCTCTCTCTAGGTCGCCAAGGTTCAGAAGGAGCCTAAAGCACTGAATAAGTGATATAATGTTTTTATTTTCCCTCCGCTAACTGCCTTACCTGCTGCTCTTCCAGTTTCATGTCATGTCAATGAAGGGCTGGGAATGTGGCGCCAGGTTATGATGTCACCTCCCAGCGCCACGCTCCCAGCCTGACAGAGAATCAGAAGATCCCGCTCTCCCACAACTCCAGGTGCCACCCCACTCCAGGGGGACGGGGCGGCCAATGAGGAGCTGGAGGAGGGACCTTTCTATAGTGCGTCTGGATGCAGCAGATGTAGCGGTGTACAGTTTCTTCTGATGAAAATGAAAGACGCCAAGCTCATCTTCGTTAGATAAATGAATGGTATTGATTTATTTGTTTGCAGCATCTTATTCACAGTCTCTCGCTCTTACTTCTCAAGACAAATTACTTAGTTGCATCAAGATATTGTGGAGTCAAAATCTCTTCACTTCTCAATTCACATTGTCATGTCAGTAGTAATCATATTATCGCCTCAGTACTTTGCAGAATAAAAACTGGCTGAAGAGCTGACACTCACACACTGTAGGTCTGCCCTCACTTCTTCCATTCAGGCCTCTTTTACATTTAGGGTATAAAGAATGCAATATTGACATTTAAACATTCAACAGTTGATGTTCTTCTCTTACATAACCTCTCTTAACATTTGACTTAGAATAACTGACACCAGACGTAATTGTGGCAAAATAAAGGAGTTTATTTTAATTAGAGATGGTCACTGACCCCCGTGTTTTGGTTTTGGATTCGGTTTTGGATCTGGATTACCGTCGTGTTTTGGTTTTGGTTTTGGTTTTGCAAAACCGCCATTGCGTGTTTTGGTTTTGGTTTTGGTTTTGTTTGGTTTTGTTTTGCTATTTTTTGGGAAAATCCATGTTTTTGGGCCTAAATTAACCCAATTTAGTGCTCCAACTGTTTTAGAGACAAGTAATCTAATTGTTGAGGTAATAAATCATCCAAAAAAACAGTTTAATTCTTCGTTGGTAGGCCTATTCTACACACAAAACAGATTGTCTTCCTCTCCATCTATGCATATTGGCAATGCAGCCATCGTCTTTGAATGTATATTACACCCTACACTTATAGTTAAATATGTAAAGAAATGGAAAAAGCCAGTTTGCTTTCTGTCTCTCAAGGCCCCCCTCCACTTGTATAAAATACCAAAAAATTCAGCCATTATAGACTGTACAATATTAATTGACATGGAGAAAGCCAGTTTGGTTTCTGTCTCTCTAGGCCCCCCTCCACTTGTATAAAATACTAAAAAATTCAGCCATTATAGACTGTACAATATTAATTGACATGGAGAAAGACAGTTTGGGGTCACTCTGTCTCTCTAGGCCCCCCTCCACTTGTATAAAATACCAAAAAATTCAGCCATTATAGACTGTACAATATTAATTGACATGGAGAAAGCCAGTTTGGTTTCTGTCTCTCTAGCCCCCCCTCCACTTGTATAAAATACTAAAAAATTCAGCCATTATAGACTGTACAATATTAATTGACATGGAGAAAGACAGTTTGGGGTCACTCTGTCTCTCTAGGCCCCCCTCCACTTGTATAAAATACCAAAAAATTCAGCCATTATAGACTGTACAATATTAATTGACATGGAGAAAGCCAGTTTGGTTTCTGTCTCTCTAGGCCCCCCTCCACTTGTATAAAATACTAAAAAATTCAGCCATTATAGACTGTACAATATTAATTGACATGGAGAAAGACAGTTTGGGGTCACTCTGTCTCTCTAGGCCCCCCTCCACTTGTATAAAATACTAAAAAATTCAGCCATTATAGACTGTACAATATTAATTGACATGGAGAAAGACAGTTTGGGGTCACTCTGTCTCTCTAGGCCCCCCTCCACTTGTATAAAATACCAAAAAATTCAGCCATTATAGACTGTACAATATTAATTGACATGGAGAAAGCCAGTTTGGTTTCTGTCTCTCTAGGCCCCCCTCCACTTGTATAAAATACTAAAAAATTCAGCCATTATAGACTGTACAATATTAATTGACATGGAGAAAGACAGTTTGGGGTCACTCTGTCTCTCTAGGCCCCCCTCCACTTGTATAAAATACCAAAAAATTCAGCCATTATAGACTGTACAATATTAATTGACATGGAGAAAGCCAGTTTGGTTTCTGTCTCTCTAGGCCCCCCTCCACTTGTATAAAATACTAAAAAATTCAGCCATTATAGACTGTACAATATTATGAAAAATGGACAAAGCCAGTTTAGGGTCACTCTGTCTATGACACCCTACCCTTAAGGATAAATTGCCCTAACAGCAGCCTTTCAAGATGGTATGTGATATGGAAATGCCACAAGTCCCTTTCCTCTTTGGGGGTAGATTGCACCCTACACTTACATAGAAAGTTTTAAAAAGATGTTATCGGCATCATCTTCAGCTTCATCCTCACCCTCATCAGTGTGTACGTCATCATCACAGACTATCAATTCATCGCCGCTTGAATCCGCCATTAGAGAACAGTCAGTGCTTGGATGTCTTGGATGGTGAAGGCCTTCCTCGTGGAAGATGTAGTTCATTTTTATAAACATCATTTTCTCCACATTTTTGGGAAGTAACCTTCTACGGCGATCACTGACTAAGTTCCCTGCTGTGCTGAACACTCGTTCAGAGTACACACTGGAGGGTGGGCAGCTTAGGTATTGCAAAGCAAGTTTGTACATGGGTTTCCAAATGGCTTGCTTTTCTTCCCAGTAAGGAAAGGGACTGTCTGACATTTCCATATCAACTACCTCTTGAAAGTAATCCTCCACCATCCTTTGCATGTTTATACTCATATTGGATGGACTTATGGGCAAAGTGACACTTTTTTTTGAAAAATCCTTCAAACCAGCCCAGATGTTAAATTGTTCTCGTCTGCCCCCTGTGTCTTCCCTGCTTCTTTTTTGGAAATTTAATTTTTTACGAGCAACAGCTTGAGAAAGTGAAGGAGGACACGTCGTCAAGCCGAGGCCCAGTTCAGCGGCCAACTTGCTGAGCAATAGCTCCTTGCAAAAGTTCACATCTCGCTCATTTACAAGTAAAGACTCAATGTAGGTTTTAAACCTTGGATCAAGCACAGTGGCCAAAACGTACTGATCCGAGTTCAAGATCTTAATAACTCGAGGATCATTGTGAAGCGAATTAAGTACTTGATCGACAAGGCCAACATACTTTGCTGAATTGCTTGCTTTCAGCTCCTCCTTCATTTTCTCAAGCTGCTTTTCCAATAGTCTAATTAAAGGAATGACTTGGCTCAAACTAGCAGAGTCTGCACTGACCTCACATGTCACAACTTCAAATGGTTTCAGCACCTTGCACAGCACTGAAAGGATTCCCCACTGTGCAAGAGTGAAATACATCCCCCCTCCTTTCCCAATGTCATGACTTGTGCAATATGCTTGGATGGCTTTGCGCTGTTCCTCCATCCTCTGAAGCATGTACAGGGTGGAATTCCACCGAGTTACCACCTCTTGCTTAAGTTGGTGGCAGGGCAAGTTAAACTGCTCTTGGAGCTGCTGTAATCTCCTACATGCTGTGGCTGAATGCCTGAAATGGCCTGAAATTTTACGGGCCACCGAAAGCATCTCCTGCACCTCACGGTTATTTCGTAGGAAGCTCTGCACCACCAAGTTGATGGTGTGAGCAAAACAGGGAATATGTTGGAAATCACCCAGCTGTAATGCTCGCACTATATTGTTGGCGTTATCTGAAATGACATACCCTGGGGAGAGTCCGAGTGGTATAAGCCATGCATCAATCACATCTCTCAGTTTGCGTAACAAATTGTCAGCCGTATGCCTGTTAGTGAAGCCGGTGATACAAAGAGTGGCCTGCCTGTGACAAATGTTACGTAGTGGTGTACATGCTGCTGCTGTTCCTGCTGGTGAAGGTGAATGACCAACCCAGTGGGCTGTCACAGTCATATAGTCTTTGGTTTGGCCACTTCCACTTGTCCACATATCTGTGGTTAAGTGAACAGTGGGCAGAATGGCATTTTTCAGCGCAATCTCTACATTTTTACACACTTTTTGGTATAGTTGTGGAATAGCTTTACGGGAGAAATGGTGTCGCGATGGAATTCTGTAACGCGGACACAAAACCTCAATTAACTGTGAAAAACCAGCTGCGTTTATTGTGGAGATTGGACGCAGATCTAACACTAACATTACAGCCATGGCGTCTGTGATTCGCTTGGCGACTGGGTGACTGCTGTCATATTTGCTTCCCCTCGCAAATGATTGTTTCACAGTTAATTGCTGAAATGTAGGACTGCTCATTTTATTCACCTGCCTCTGGGATGACGATTCACCCCCAGCAGCAGCAACAGCAGCAGCAGGACTAACGCTTTCTTCAGAGGAATCAATAATAGTGCCGGAGTCATCCAGCCTTAAGTGGGATGCCGGGCTAACTCCGAGCGCTACTGAGGATATTGATGAGGATGGTGTGGTGGGTGTATTTTGTAGCCGTCGGTATGTCGGTGAGCGGAGGGTCTTAGCTGATGAGGGAGTGCTTGTATTCTTTTGGGAAGAACTTTCAGCTTTTCCCAACACTTTGCCATGAACTCTCGTTAAATGGCGTAACATAGACGAGGTTCCAAGATGGTTAAGGTCCCTCCCTCGACTGACTGTGGCTTCACATACACTACAAATGGCTATACAATTGTTGTCTGGATTTGGGTAGAAATAATTCCACACATAAGAAGTGGATTTTTTTGTTTTATGCCCAGGCATGACAATGGCCTTTTTCTTGTCACGTGCCAGAACTGCTGCCACTGGTGCAGGACTTACACAAACAACCTCATCCTCATCAACATCCTCATTAGCGCCCTCGTCGCCTACACAAATCTCCCCCTCATCCTCTTCTAATTCCAAAGTGGCATCCTCAATTTGGGTATCACCGGCTACACTCGGGCTATTAAGGCACACATCAGCAGAATGCTCACGATTAGACATCCCACTGTTGGATGGACTCTCCACAGGGATTGTTGTCATTTGTGAATCAGAGCAAATATTCTCCTGTAATGCCTCACTGGTATCTTGCAGCTCAGCTTTGACGCGTAACAGTAGTTGTGCACCAATTGTAGCCTGGGTAACTTTTTGGGATCTGCCACTAATAGCCAAAGGTGAAGGCCTCATTCTCTCTTTGCCACTGCGTGTGTAGAATGGCATGCTTGCAATTTTTTTTTTATCGTCACTTAACTTTTGCTCAGTTACACTTCTTTTTCGCTTCAATACAGTAAATTTTTTTTTGGTTTTTGTTTTTTGCACTAATTTGAAAACACTCTGTTGTTTGACATCGCCTTGGCCAGATGACGTACTGGGAACACTAACATCAGGACTGGTGACAGAACCTGGTTGCTCATTTAGATCATATGTGGACTGCTTTGAATCCATTCTGAGCGCAAACCACTGAGGAGTGCTAAAAATTATTGAGTAGATACTGCTGACAGATATGACTTTTGACAGCCAGAAATATTAATGCACAATTAGGGAGGACACCCCAAAAACACTGAGGAGTGCTACAAATTATTGAGTAGATACTGCTGACAGATATGACTTTTGACAGCCAGAAATATTAATGCACAATTAGGGAGGACACCCCAAAAACACTGAGGAGTGCTAAAAATTATTGAGTAGATACTGCTGACAGATATGACTTTTGACAGCCAGAAATATTAATGCACAATTAGGGAGGACACCCCAAAAACACTGAGGAGTGCTAAAAATTATTGAGTAGATACTGCTGACAGATATGACTTTTGACAGCCAGAAATATTAATGCACAATTAGGGAGGACACCCCAAAAACACTGAGGAGTGCTAAAAATTATTGAGTAGATACTGCTGACAGATATGACTTTTGACAGCCAGAAATATTAATGCACAATTAGGGAGGACACCCCAAAAACACTGAGGAGTGCTAAAAATTATTGAGTAGATACTGCTGACAGATATGACTTTTGACAGCCAGAAATATTAATGCACAATTAGGGAGGACACCCCAAAAACACTGAGGAGTGCTAAAAATTATTGAGTAGATACTGCTGACAGATATGACTTTTGACAGCCAGAAATATTAATGCACAATTAGGGAGGACACCCCAAAAACACTGAGGAGTGCTACAAATTATTGAGTAGATACTGCTGACAGATATGACTTTTGACAGCCAGAAATATTAATGCACAATTAGGGAGGACACCCCAAAAACACTGAGGAGTGCTAAAAATTATTGAGTAGATACTGCTGACAGATATGACTTTTGACAGCCAGAAATATTAATGCACAATTAGGGAGGACACCCCAAAAACACTGAGGAGTGCTAAAAATTATTGAGTAGATACTGCTGACAGATATGACTTTTGACAGCCAGAAATATTAATGCACAATTAGGGAGGACACCCCAAAAACACTGAGGAGTGCTACAAATTATTGAGTAGATACTGCTGACAGATATGACTTTTGACAGCCAGAAATATTAATGCACAATTAGGGAGGACACCCCAAAAACACTGAGGAGTGCTAAAAATTATTGAGTAGATACTGCTGACAGATATGACTTTTGACAGCCAGAAATATTAATGCACAATTAGGGAGGACACCCCAAAAACACTGAGGAGTGCTAAAAATTATTGAGTAGATACTGCTGACAGATATGACTTTTGACAGCCAGAAATATTAATGCACAATTAGGGAGGACACCCCAAAAACACTGAGGAGTGCTAAAAATTATTGAGTAGATACTGCTGACAGATATGACTTTTGACAGCCAGAAATATTAATGCACAATTAGGGAGGACACCCCAAAAACACTGAGGAGTGCTAAAAATTATTGAGTAGATACTGCTGACAGATATGACTTTTGACAGCCAGAAATATTAATGCACAATTAGGGAGGACACCCCAAAAACACTGAGGAGTGCTACAAATTATTGAGTAGATACTGCTGACAGATATGACTTTTGACAGCCAGAAATATTAATGCACAATTAGGGAGGACACCCCAAAAACACTGAGGAGTGCTAAAAATTATTGAGTAGATACTGCTGACAGATATGACTTTTGACAGCCAGAAATATTAATGCACAATTAGGGAGGACACCCCAAAAACACTGAGGAGTGCTAAAAATTATTGAGTAGATACTGCTGACAGATATGACTTTTGACAGCCAGAAATATTAATGCACAATTAGGGAGGACACCCCAAAAACACTGAGGAGTGCTACAAATTATTGAGTAGATACTGCTGACAGATATGACTTTTGACAGCCAGAAATATTAATGCACAATTAGGGAGGACACCCCAAAAACACTGAGGAGTGCTAAAAATTATTGAGTAGATACTGCTGACAGATATGACTTTTGACAGCCAGAAATATTAATGCACAATTAGGGAGGACACCCCAAAAACACTGAGGAGTGCTAAAAATTATTGAGTAGATACTGCTGACAGATATGACTTTTGACAGCCAGAAATATTAATGCACAATTAGGGAGGACACCCCAAAAACACTGAGGAGTGCTAAAAATTATTGAGTAGATACTGCTGACAGATATGACTTTTGACAGCCAGAAATATTAATGCACAATTAGGGAGGACACCCCAAAAACACTGAGGAGTGCTAAAAATTATTGAGTAGATACTGCTGACAGATATGACTTTTGACAGCCAGAAATATTAATGCACAATTATGGGGGACACCCCAAAAGCGCTGGGGAGTGCCAAATATGAAGAAAAAATAATAAACCTCTATCCTCCTCTCTGCACTAGCGATTTTGGTTAGAGCAATTGCAAGAACAATATGGTATTCTCTGTCCCTGCTCTAATTAGCCTATGACTACACCCTGCTCTCTCCCTCTGTCAAATGGCGATGGATTGCTGTGGAGGCGTGTATTTATAAAGTTGAAGTATCGCGAGAACCGAGTCCCGAGATCCGACGACGTCACAATGACGTTCGGCCTCGATTTGGATTCGGAATGGGCGGGAGAGTACCGAGCTGCTCAGCTCGGTACTCGGATACCCAAAGTTCGGGTGGGTTCGGTTCTCGGAGAACCGGACCCGCCCATCTCTAATTTTAATACCAAAATCTGTATGGTGGAGGAGAAAACGGCAGGCAGTGCGGCAAGGCCCAAACTGGATATCCCCACGTGGGTAACATCTTCACCCGGACGCACATATCATCCTTCACCTTTACTGGGGTTCAATTATCCCAGGCAATCCAGAACCCGCAACCCCTCTGGGCTGAAAGGGGTGCAGCCACAATTCGATCCTACAAGGGCGGTACTTGCACCGAAACAATAGCCAACTCTTCGAAGGGACTCGGGTTCAGAATGCCCAACCAAAGTAATGTGCGAACCACCAATCATTGGCTGAAGACTGCATGGGGTTTTCCAGTAAAAAAAGCAACCATCCAGGACCTCCGAAAATACAAACGCCATACCAGGCCAGGAACCGACAAAAACATAAGAAGACGGCACAGAAAGAGAAATAGAACTTTCCATATCCAGCAGCAGTTGCCGAAAAAGACATCCAGTACCAGGGAGGATAGGCGGGCAGGGAATGTCCTGGATCCTAGAGGCTGATTCCCACTCTGCCCTGCACTTTTATTAACTTTTATTAACTGACCCTTGACCCTCCCCCAGTGACACACCATTGGGCATACCCCATCTCCTCCTAGATCTTTAACCCTTTAGAGAGGTGTACTTTAGCTAATGACACATCCTCAGCTTTTAATTCCCCTCATGCTTAATTCAGCCCTCAGTTCTTAATTTCAGACGCTTCTCTGAGCAAGCACTCACAGCACTCACATATCAATGAGTCTAGCGGCATACTGCTCATTAACCTGTACTGACCAGACACTCTGTTTCTTCTCTCTCTCAGGATCTCGGTCTCTTGTACTTTCACCGGCCTCGCTCTCTATCGGTGCACCTCTATCACAACGCAGGCACACTTGAATCGGAACATAAGCTACCTTAGATCATTTTTCGTACACTTTGAGATATTTGCAAAAAAACATGGCTTAAGAGACTATTTTTCACACGTCTTCCTACAGCGGTGATAAGTGTAATCTTACTGCTTATCACGGTGCCAAAAAATACTCTTAGACCCGTATTTTTTTTTAAAAAAATGATTGCCTAGGCAGCTAAGCATCACTGATGGTAAGATTTACTTACGTTAAGATGTATTTGTTGTTTCACCAGGCAAGTCTCCGTCAATGTGCGCTCTACGCCAGTTGGCGCATCTGCAGTCAAACTGTAAACTCAGATTTGAGCTCTTGGTTACATTAATAGAAAAAAATGTAAATAGTGGTAACCGCATTAGTATATAGCGCAAAGCAAAAATTAACCCTTTTGACCTTAAAAACGACTGTTTTCGAAGTCATGAGCCTGGAAAAACTACTTTAAAGCATATATAAGAGCGTGTTCTCAGATGTACTTAAATGAATGTTCCCATAAAACTTTATGATATTTCTCTTGCTACTCTGCGCCGTTGATATTTAGACGCTCTGATTGGCTACACGTTAGTCAAGCCCCATCCACTTCAAACTGCACTGGACATGCAGGTGTTGGCTGCAATTAAATACTCTGTGCTGCTGTTAACATCCCTGTGCTTTGGCTGACTACAGATTATCCATGTTTTTGCAGCCTCCGGTATTGCAGCCTCTAATTCATTTTAAAGCGTAAAAGCAATCGGCTCTGTTTCAAGCCAAAAGTACCTAGAAATTAATAATAGCAATACGTTACTGATCTGACTAACAATTAATGCGCATATTATAATTATCCTTAATTTTGAGTAACCTACACGACCACCAATGCTGTGTACCCCAAAAAGAAACATGTTTTAATATCTGATACATTTTTAAATGTTTGCTTGAAGCTTACGTTACTGTGCATGTGATTTTCTTTTGCTTTGCATTATTCTGTTTAATAACAGTTAGATACATCTACGTACCCGACCGAGGGCTGTTTTTCTGCAAGTTCTATTTGAGCAATTTGGAAGTATTCTAGATCAGTGTGAAAACAGTCACTTATGGGCTTGAAAGCACCCAATAACCTGGAAATACATTTTTCACTTCTGTAGACTCTTAAATAAAATCACGACTGTCTCTCCTGAACCAGAAGGAGATATTAGCGAGACAATGTCAGCTTTAGATCTCTTTCTCTGGGAAATTCACCAGTGTAATTTGATCTACAAAAGAAGCCTGTCAGGTAATAGGACAAATGTCTTAAGTACGTTCTGCAATCTACTGTTCTGTGGTAAAATTTGTTTTTCCAGTAAATACTATCAGCACGGCGAGCTGCGGGGTTCCCCCTTAACTCCAGACAAAGTTACTTATAATGTTTTTAAATTGCACCGTTTACCACCCGTTATATTATTAAATACACATTATGTAGCTCCCATGCT
Source organism: Mixophyes fleayi (assembly GCF_038048845.1). Taxonomy (NCBI): domain Eukaryota; kingdom Metazoa; phylum Chordata; class Amphibia; order Anura; family Limnodynastidae; genus Mixophyes; species Mixophyes fleayi. The sequence continues at coordinate 335,590,682 of NC_134405.1, read as the reverse complement.
AGCTCACTGCCATGTTCTTTCCTCGGTGTACTGTTTTTCCTTTTATATGTAAGCATTTTGGCTGGTGTCTGGGTTAGCAACCAGAACATATATTATTTGCAGACTTCTTTCTTATTTTTATATAATAATGACTGCTTGTTTTTTCCAGATTCACTGTGGGTCATTAACCAACAAAAGAAAATGAAGACACTCAGTGCATATGTTTGTGCACAAACTTGCCTGATGTCCTCCCGGCTTGTAGGCGGACGCCCACCACCTATAGCGCTTTTAGATATCTGCCGCCACCAATGCTTTGAGCTTCTGTCTGCAAAAATAGAAAATGTTGCCCATAGTTGCCTACTTTCCCGGAATGTCTGGGAGACTCCTGAATTTCAGGGAGAGCAGGGCAACCTACCGGATCCCAGCTGTTCGATAAAGTAAATGGGGGGGGGTGTGAGGCTTAGTGACGTGAGTCACGCGTCATCATGGCCCCGCCCTCTGTTGCTATAGGCCGAAAATGGAGATGACAGGTTAGGGGGCAGGGCCAATGACAAGTTATATGAGCCCCGCCCCCACATGCTCACCTGCCCCCCAAAGAATTGCCAAAGCTGGCAAGTATGATGTTACCCAAACGTCCCGCCTACTATTTTAGTTCTAACGCAACAGGTCACAGCAAACCTTGGCTTGACTTACTTAAAAAAGCTAAAATAAAGTTTTTAAAAAAAATTGTAAAAAACTTTAAAAAAAAAAAGAAGGAAAAAACGCTTTATTTTGCTAATCTTTTACTAATGGTTATCTCCATCCTTAAATGGTGATAGCACTAGGAGGTCAGCGGGCTCACAAAGTAGCAATGAGTAATATATTTCATCTTCATGGTTAAATTCATGGCTGTACCGCACTGCGGAATTAGTGGCGCTATATAAATAGCTGCGGAGGATGATGATGATGGTTAAATTACGATTTGGGGTTTTGTGTTATTTTAATTTTACACGGGGGAGGGGAGGGAGGTTGTTGTTTAGCATTTAAAAATAATTTTAATAACATCTAATGATTAGTAGATTTAAAACATCAGTGTATTTTTCTTCCCAAGCCTTCTGTGGCTTCTATTGCTCTTAATAGGACAGCCTTCAGCGTGAAGGTAATTTGATCAGAAGCTTTGACTGAGCTACTGAAATAACAATGGCTGCCCCAGGCTGGAGGAATAGATTTCAAGCTACCACTTCTTTACAAAACAGAGTCATTTAAATGCAACGATAAGGAATGCTCAACGTCCTATTGGTGCTCTCGGAACCCGTTATCTGTGTGTTCTACACATGTCGGCAGTGAGAGGATTTAGCAAAAAAGGTTTTTTATTATTCTGTCACATACAACAGATAAGTGCCGTTGCCGATGTCCATTTCTGCTTTACACGGATGCTTTTACACAGATGCCCTATTTGCACCTTTTTGCTAAAGCATCTAAAAAAAATCATGTGGTGGATCAATATTGGTGCTTTGTTTGATGCAACGTACTACTGGGAATAGCTAAAAGGATAGTACAGCTATGAAATGCATGAGTATATTAGCGCTTGTAAAGAGAAACCTTAGTTATATCAACTGGACAATAACTCATTGAGGTGTCATTGTTTCCTAGGGGTGATTCTATGTGGAAACAGCCGACAGGATTTGAAACTGACTTACAAACGGTACATCTTTATATAGGCAAAAGTAAGAGATAGTATATTTATGAAAAGGATAAAAATATCACATGAACAAAAAAATCATTCAAATGGGAGCAATACTGACCAAGGAAATCTAGGAAATTTGTTAGTATTTGGAATAAATTTCTGGCTTAAATTTTGTTGAATGTTGAATGTTGAACATTATTCAGGAGCCACATAGGACCGTGGTTCTAAGGTCGCTCTGATGCTTCTTGTACGCAGACGCCAGGAAGTAGCCACGACTAGGAGGTTCAGGGGAGACCTCACCACATAAGGCGAATAGATCTCCCAGCCTCTGGAAAAATATCTACTGTAGGCTGGGAATTTCATTGAATAATCCTCAGTGGAGCAATATAGAGTTCCTACTGTACCCTTAGATCACACTTGCCAACTCTCCCTGAATGTCAGGGAGACTACCTGAACTAGGGGTGACCTCCCTCACTCCCTGAAGAGTCTGGCATTCTCCCTGATGCTGAGCCAGTACAAGACGTGGTTGGCTTCACCATCTGTGGCATGATGACACAGTTCAGAAATTGTGTCCTATGTCCATGTATTGATGCCTATGGAGGTGGCCATTTTCATGGAGACCAAGATTTAATCAAAGACTGACAGGTAAGACAACATGACTTCAGTAATGGAGACAGAAATGTAAAAGACACTTCAGTCTCTAGAGATTCATTAGCGGCTTTCTTTAACGCATAGTTGCCTACTCTCCCTGAATGTCCAGGAGACTCCCGCATTTCTGGGAGAGCAGGGCAACCTCCCAGTTCTCGCCCCCGCAATAGATAAGGTGTGGGGGCGGGGCATACATATTGTGTCCTCTTAGCCACGCCCCCTGTTGTTAGTGGCCGAAATTGTGACAATCATTTAGAGGGCGGGGCCAAAATTATGCAATTAGTCAAGCCCCGCCCCCACACATCCACCTCCCCCGGGATCTCCCTGAAGCCAACAAGGAAAAGTTAGCCTTAGAAGTAAAACTGGCTATACAAGCCATTGTTGTCAGTCTAACTAAAGCCGCACTACCACTAGAGATGGGCGGGCTCGGTTCCCCGAGATCCGAATCCATCCGAATTTCACCTATCTGAGTACCAAGCCGAGCAGGCTCGGTACTCTGCCGCCCGTTCGGTATCGAAATCGAGGCAAAACGTCATTGTGACGTATTCGTATTTCTGAGCTCGGTTCTCGCGAGATTTGAAAAGTATAAATTCCAGCCTCCACGGCAATCTATCGCCATTTGACAGAGGGAGAGAGCAGGGTTAGGTCACAGGCTGTATTAGCGCAGGGACAGACCAATAATTGTACACATTATTGTTTCAATTCTATTCTATACAATTCTATTATTAATACCAATTCTATTAGCAATTGTTAGAGCAGGAAGAGAGGAGGATAGAGGAGACTTTTTTTTTTTTTCTTCACTTTTTTGCACTACAAGTGCTTTGGGGTGTCCCATATTCCCCAGTGTTTTACACTAATTTTTCTGGCTGTCAAAAAAAGTCATATTTGTCAGCAGTATCTATCTAATACAATATTTTGCACTACAAGTGCTTTGGGGTGTCCCATATTCCCCAGTGTTTTACACTAATTTTTCTGGCTGTCAAAAGTCATATTTGTCAGCAGTATCTATCTAATACAATATTTTGCACTACAAGTGCTTTGGGGTGTCCCATATTCCCTAGTGTTTTACACTAATTTTTCTGGCTGTCAAAAGTCATATTTGTCAGCAGTATCTATCTAATACAATATTTTGCACTACAAGTGCTTTAGGCTCATTAAAATGGATTCAAAGCAGTCCACATATGACTAGAATCAGCAAGCAGGTGCTGGCACCAGTCCTGATGGTAGTGTTCCCAGTACGTCATCTGGTAAAGCCGATGTAAAAGTACATAGTCTTTTTAAATCAGGAAAAAAAACACACACCAAAAAAAAATGTACCGTGTTGAAGCAAAAAAGAAGTGTAACTGAGGAAAAGTTAACTGCCGATAAAAAAAAAATGCCAACATGCCATTCTACACATGCAGTGGCAAAGAAAGAATGAGGTCTTCGCCTTTCTGTATTAGTGGCAGATCAAAAAATGTTACTGAGCCTTCTTCTTGTACGGCCACTCGTGACCAAGCAAGACCAAGTAATTTGGAGTCTAAAAGTGGTGCACAACTACTGTTACGCGTCAAAACCGAGCTGCAAGAAAACAGTAAGGCATTAGAGGATAATGTATGCTCTGAATCAGAAATTACACCAATCCCTGTGGAGAGTCCATCCATCAGTGGTAGGTCTAATTGTGAGCATTCTGTTAGTGACAGTGTACCCATAAAGAAGGGTCCTTTCAGCAGTTCTGCTGATGTGTGCCTGAGCAGCCCGAGTGTAGCCAGTGATACACCAATTGAGGATGCCAATTTGGAATTAGAAGAGGATGAGGGGGAGATTTGTGTAGGCGACGAGGGCACTAATGATGATGTTGATGAGGATGATGCAGACAGATACCAAATTGCCTTTCTCAATTTCTATTTACATTCTAGACTCTATAATGGCTAAATAGTTTTCTATTTTACTCCTAGTGGAGAGGGGGTCTGATGCAGACAGATACCAAACTGCCTTTGTCCATTTATTTTTATATCCTAATTCTACAGTCTATGCAGGCTGCTTTTTTTCTATTCAACTACAAGTGGAGGGCGGAGGGGGGGGGGGTTCATAGACAGCCACCAAACTACCTTGGTCCATTTGTTTTTTATATTGTTCAGTCTATGCAGGCTGCTTTTTTTCTATTCAACTACAAGTGGAGGGCGGGGGGGGGGGGGGAAGGGAGGGTCATAGACAGCCACCGAAGCACCTTGGTCCATTTATTTTTTATATTGTTCAGTCTATACAGGCTGCTTTTTTCGATTTAACTACAAGTGGAGGGGGGAGGGGGGATAGAGACAGAAACCAAACTGCCTTTGTCCATTTCAATTTATATTGTACAGTCCATAACGGCTGAATTTTTTTGTATTTTCTACAAGTGGAGGGGGGCCTAGAGAGACAGAAACCAAACTGCCTTTGTCCATTTCTTTATATATTTAACTATAAGTGTAGGGTGTAATATACACCCAAAGACGATGGCTGCATTGCCAATAGGCTAAGATGGAGGGGAAACCAATCAGGTTTGTGTGCAGAATTAAGGATGGCCTATCAGGGATTAAACTGTTTTCTTCCTAACTTATTAGCTTTAGAATTACCTTACTTATCCAAGAAACAGGTGGAGCACTAAATTAGGTTATTTTATGCCCAAAAACATTGATTTTTAAACAAAATTGCAAAACAAAACAAAAACACGCAAGGGCGGTTTGGCAAAACCAAAACCAAAACACGACGGTAATCCGGATTCAAAACCAAAACCAAAACACGGGGGTCAGTGAGCATCTCTAACTACCACATAAGTAAAATAATTTATTATGGTGCATTCTAGCCCTAGTTGGAGCCCCAGGGGCTGCTAGATTTGGCTGTTTTAATCAGGGTTCTGCCTGTTATTTAATGCAGAAGCTGCAAATGAATTAAGCTAACCAACTTTAGATGGCGGTGCATCGGGGTGTGAGTGGGAGGACCAATCACAAGCTGTAATCTCTTTATGGTGGTATTTGATTGATCTACCTGCTCACATACATATGTGATGGGGCAACCCCAGGAAAAATGGCTGCAAGGAGAAGCTAGCGCGGCCCTAGTGAGGGGGTGGGACACCTTAATAAAATATTTTACTAGGTATTAGTTCAGCTTTAAGGACGCAAATGTCTCTTGTCAGACAGTCACTACTTGTCTTTAAATTGGTGCAATACATTGTAAAAACATTTCCTTGTTCATAATTTCTAAAGCATTGGTTCACCCCTTGTGCTAGGACTAGCGAACATACTCCAGTGTGTGATTGGAATTGTATATTCTTCTTTGAAGTTTTCGTTTCCAAAGATGTGTGACTGCTGTGAGAGCCGTTAGATCATTGCAAACTGCCTCTCCAGAGTCTGTCCCAACTCTGCCCTCCTAATACCTAGAATCCCCTGATGTGTTCTGTAGCCACAAAGCTTAGAGGAAATAAAAGATGAAAAATGCACCAGGAGACCTAGAAAATATATCAATTATCCATACTTGCCAACTCTCCCGGAATGTACGGGAGACTCCTGCATTTTGGGTGAGTCTACCGGACTCCCGGGAGAGTATGGCAATCTCCCGAATCTGCCCACTTCACTAGGAAGTGGTCCAAAATGCCACGATTCTCCGGGTATCGCGCCATTTGGCCCCGCCCCCGGTGTGAAATGACACGTCATTATGTCACCGGGGGCGGGTCTAAAATGACGATATTTTGGCGCCCCGCCCCCCTCATGCCCACCTCTCCCGGCAGGCTCCCGGAAGCCAACTTTAGAGAGTTGGTAAGTATGCAATTATCCTTGAAGTATGTACCCATTATACTTGTAGCTTGATCTTTAGCCAGTTCCATTGACTACTAATCCTTGTAGGCTCTGTTAATTTGTGTAGACTTTGTTAATCCACTAAAAACTCCCCCAAATCTCTTGTTTACCTCTTTTTTAGATTTCAAAATCCCCACTGACAACACTTTTGCTGCCTCTAATCTCCGTACGCCTCCCCCCCACGGCCTCCCACTCACCATGACGCTCCCTCCTTCTCCCACCTCTTCGTTCCCTATACTTACCCTTCCTTTAGGTAAATGTTGTGTTGTGGTTGTAGCGGAAGATGAACAATGTATCACAAGACCTAGAAAATGTATCAATTACCGTTATACTTGTATCTTGTTTGCACCTCCGTTAGACTAATTGCTCCTTAAAAAAAGGGTCAATATAAAACAGCTACAATGAGAATTAATAAAAAGGTCCAATAAGGTTAAACCGCCGGTTGCTTTTAAAATACAAAGAGCAGAATATTTTTCTTCTTTTCTGAAGCAGTACAATTGGATTAAAAACATAAAAAGTATAAGAGAATTACGCTATTTGCTCCTTGAGTGGCCGCAATGAGAATTAATTAGAAAGGTCAATAAGCAAACAGACAATCAGAAGGGTTTGTGTCTATTGACTGAAGCAGAAATACACACAAGAGAATCCACACATCTCCTTACCTGTCCGATGTACCTGAATCCAGATGATTTTTCTCAAAGCCTTTAGGCTGTCAGGTCCTACTGCTTTCTGTAGTAGGCTGATGTCTTGTGGCCAGAAACCTCCCTTTGTATAGTCAAGTCCTATGTCTGTATAGAGTGTAATAGAATTGTATTATGGTCATGTCCAGTGGTCAGGTCATGTTGGGGGTGTAGTGTCCTATGTCTGTATAGAGTGTAATAGAATTGTATTATGGTCATGTCCAGTGGTCAGGTCATGTTGGAGGTGTAGTGTCCTATGTCTGTATAAAGTGTAATAGAATTGTATTATGGTCATGTCCAGTGATCAGGTCATGTTGGAGGTGTAGTGTCCTATGTCTGTATAAAGTGTAATAGAATTGTATTATGATCATGTCCAGTGGTCAGGTCATGTTGGGGGTGTAGTGTCCTATGTCTGTATACAGTGTAATAGAATTATATTATGGTCATGTCCAGTGATCAGGTCATGTTGAAGGTGTAGTGTCCTATGTCTGTATAAAGTGTAATAGAATTGTATTATGATCATGTCCAGTGGTCAGGTCATGTTGGGGGTATAGTGTCCTATGTCTGTATAGAGTGTAATAGAATTGTATTATGGTCATATCCAGTGGTCAGGTCATGTTGGAGGTGTAGTGTCCTATGTCTGTATAAAGTGTAATAGAATTGTATTATGATCATGTCCAGTGGTCAGGTCATGTTGGGGGTGTAGTGTCCTATGTCTGTATAGAGTATAATAGAATTGTATTATGATGATGTCCAGTGGTCAGGTCATGTTGCAGGTGTAGTGTCCTATGTCTGTATAGAGTGTAATAGAATTGTATTATGGTCATGTCCAGTGGTCAGTTCATGTTGGGGGTGTAGTGTCCTATGTCTGTATAGAGTGTAATAGAATTGTATTATGGTCATGTCCAGTGGTCAGGTCATGTTGGGGGTGTAGTGTCCTATGTCTGTATAGAGTGTAATAGAATTTTATTATGGTCATGTCCAGTGGTCAGGTCATGTTGGGGGTGTAGTGTCCTATGTCTGTATAGAGTGTAATAGAATTTTATTATGATCATGTCCAGTGGTCAGGTCATGTTGGGGGTGTGTGTAGTGTCCTATGTCTGTATTAGAGATGGGCGGGTCCGGTTCCCCGAGAACCGAACCCACCCGAACTTTGGGTATCCGAGTACCGAGCTGAGCAGCTTGGTACTCTCCCGCCTGTTCCGAATCCAAATCGAGGCCGAACGTCATCGTGACGTCGTCGGATCTCGGGGCTCGGTTCTCGCAATACTTCAACATTATAAATACACGCCTCCACAGCAATCCATCGCCATTTGACAGAGGGAGAGAGCAGGGTGTAGTCACAGGCTGATTAGAGCAGGGACAGAGAATCCAATATTCTTTTTGCAATTGCTCTAACAAAAATCGCTAGAGAAGAGAGGAGGATAGAGGTTTATTATTTTTTGTTAATATTTGGCACTCCCCAGTGCTTTTGGGGTGTCCCCCATAATTGTGCATAAATATTTCTGGCTGTCAAAAGTCATATCTGTCAGCAGTATCTACCAACTAATTTTTAGCACTCCTCTGTGCTTTTGGGGTGTCCCCCATAATTGTGCATAAATATTTCTGGCTGTCAAAAGTCATATCTGTCAGCAGTATCTACCAAATAATTTTTAGCACTCCTCAGTGCTTTTGGGGTGTCCCCCATAATTGTGCATAAATATTTCTGGCTGTCAAAAGTCATATCTGTCAGCAGTATCTACCAACTAATTTTTAGCACTCCTCGGTGCTTTTGGGGTGTCCCCCATAATTGTGCATAAATATTTCTGGCTGTCAAAAGTCATATCTGTCAGCAGTATCTACCAACTAATTGTTAGCACTCCTCAGTGCTTTTGGGGTGTCCCCCATAACTGTGCATAAATATTTCTGGCTGTCAAAAGTCATATCTGTCAGCAGTATCTACCAACTAATTTTTAGCACTCCTCAGTGCTTTGGGGTGTCCCCCATAATTGTGCATAAATATTTCTGGCTGTCAAAAGTCATATCTGTCAGCAGTATCTACCAACTAATTGTTAGCACTCCTCAGTGCTTTTGGGGTGTCCTCCCTAATTGTGCATAAATATTTCTGGCTGTCAAAAGTCATATCTGTCAGCAGTATCTACCAACTAATTGTTAGCACTCCTCAGTGCTTTTGGGGTGTCCCCCATAACTGTGCATAAATATTTCTGGCTGTCAAAAGTCATATCTGTCAGCAGTATCTACCAACTAATTTTTAGCACTCCTCAGTGCTTTTGGGGTGTCACCCATAATTGTGCATAAATATTTCTGGCTGTCAAAAGTCATATCTGTCAGCAGTATCTACCAAATAATTTTCAGCACTCCCCAGTGCTTTGCGCTCAGAATGGATTCAAAGCAGTCCACATATGATCAGAATGAGCAACCAGGTTCTGTCACCAGTCCTGATGTTAGTGTTCCCAGTACGTCATCTGGCAAAGGCGATGTCAAACAACAGAGTGTTTCCAAATTAGTGCAAAAAACAAAAACCAAAAATTTTTTTACTGTATTGAAGCGAAAAAGAAGTGTAACTGAGCAAAAGTTAAGTGACGATAAAAAAAAAATTGCAAGCATGCCATTCTACACACGCAGTGGCAAAGAGAGAATGAGGCCTTCACCTTTGGCTATTAGTGGAAGATCCCAAAAAGTTACCCAGCCTACAATTGGTGCACAACTACTGTTACGCGTCAAAGCCGAGCTGCAAGATAACAGTAAGGCATTAGAGGAGAATGTTTGTTCTGATTCACAAATGACAACAATCCCTGTGGAGAGTCCATCCAACAGTGGTATGTCTAATCGTGAGCATTCTGCTGATGTGTGCCTTAATAGCCTGAGTGTAGCCGGTGATACCCAAATTGAGGATGCCACTTTGGAATTAGAAGAGGATGAGGGGGAGATTTGTGTAGGCGACGAGGGCGCTAATGAAGATGTTGATGAGGATGAGGTTGTTTGTGTAAGTCCTGCACCAGTAGCAGCAGTTGACAAGAAAAAGGCCATTGTCATGCCTGGGCATAAAACAAAAAAATCCACTTCTTATGTGTGGAATTATTTCTACCCAAATCCAGACAACAATTGTATAGCCATTTGTAGTGTCAGTCGAGGGAGGGACCTTAACCATCTTGGAACCTCGTCTATGTTACGCCATTTAACGAGAGTTCATGGCAAAGTGTTGGGAAAAGCTGAAAGTTCTTCCCAAAAAAATACAAGCACTCCATCATCAGCTAAGACCCTCCGCTCACCGACATCCCGACGTGTACAAAATACACCCACCACACCATACTCATCAATATCCTCAGTAGCGCTCGGAGTTAGCCCGGCATCCCACTTAAGGCTGGATGACTCCGGCACTATTATTGATTCCTCTGAAGAAAGCGTTAGTCCTGCTGCTGCTGTTGCTGCTGCTGGGGGTGAATCGTCATCCCAGAGGCAGATCAAGAAAATGAGCAGTCCTACATTTCAGTAATTAACTGTGAAACAATCATTTGCGAGGGGAAGCAAATATGACAGCAGTCACCCAGTCGCCAAGTGAATCACAGACGCCATGGCTGCAATGTTAGTGTTAGATCTGCGTCCAATCTCCACAATAAACGCAGCTGGTTTTTCACAGTTAATTGAGGTTTTGTGTCCGCGTTACAGAATTCCATCGCGACACCATTTCTCCCGTAAAGCAATTCCACAACTATACCAAAAAGTGTGTAAAAATGTAGAGATTGCGCTGAAAAATGTCATTCTGCCCACTGTTCACTTAACCACAGATATGTGGACAAGTGGAAGTGGCCAAACCAAAGACTATATGACTGTGACAGCCCACTGGGTTGGTCATTCACCTTCACCAGCAGGAACAGCAGCAGCATGTACACCACTACGTAACATTTGTCACAGGCAGGCCACTCTTTGTATCACCGACTTCACTAACAGGCATACGGCTGACAATTTGTTACGCAAACTGAGAGATGTGATTGATGCATGGCTTATACCACTCGGACTCTCCCCAGGGTATGTCATTTCTGATAACGCCAACAATATAGTGCGAGCATTACAGCTGGGTGATTTCCAACACATTCCCTGTTTTGCTCACACCATCAACTTGGTGGTGCAGAGCTTCCTATGAAATAACCGTGAGGTGCAGGAGATGCTTTCGGTGGCCCGTAAAATTTCAGGCCATTTCAGGCATTCAGCCACAGCATGTAGGAGATTACAGCAGCTCCAAGAGCAGTTTAACTTGCCCTGCCACCAACTTAAGCAATAGGTGGTAACTAGGTGGAATTCCACCCTGTACATGCTTCAGTGGATGGAGGAACAGCGCAAAGCCATCCAAGCATATTGCACAAGCCATGACATTGGGAAAGGAGGGGGGATGTATTTCACTCTTGCACAGTGGGGAATCCTTTCAGTGCTGTGCAAGGTGCTGAAACCATTTGAAGTTGTGGCGTGTGAGGTGAGTGCAGACTCTGCTAGTTTGAGCCAAGTCATTCCTTTAATTAGACTATTGGAAAAGCAGCTTGAGAAAATGAAGGAGGAGCTGAAAGCAAGCAATTCAGCAAAGTATGTTGGCCTTGTCGATCAAGTACTTAATTCGCTTCACAATGATCCTCGAGTTATTAAGATCTTGAACTCTGATCAGTACGTTTTGGCCACTGTGCTTGATCCAAGGTTTAAAACCTACATTGAGTCTTTACTTGTAAATGAGCGAGATGTGAACTTTTGCAAGGAGCTATTGCTCAGCAAGTTGGCCGCTGAACTGGGCCTCGGCTTGACGACGTGTCCTCCTTCACTTTCTCAAGCTGCTGCTGCTCGTAACAAATTAAATTCCTAAAAAAGAAGCAGGGAAGATGCAGGGGGCAGACCAGAACAATTTAACATCTGGGCTGGTTTGAAGGATTTTTCAAAAAAATGTGTCACTTTGCCCTTAACTCCATCCAATACGAGTATAAACATGCAAAGGATGGTGGAGGATTACTTTCAAGAGGTAGTTGATATGGAAATGTCAGACAGTCCCTTTCCTTACTGGGAAGAAAAGCAGGCCATTTGGAAACCCATGTACAAACTTGCTTTGCAATACCTAAGCTGCCCACCCTCCAGTGTGTACTCTGAACGAGTGTTCAGCACCGCAGGGAACTTAGTCAGTGATCGCCGTAGAAGGTTACTTCCTAAAAATGTGGAGAAAATGATGTTTATAAAAATGAACTACATCTTCCACAAGGAAGGCCTTCACCATCCAAGACATCCAAGCACTGACTGTTCTCTAATGGCGGATTCAAGCGGCAATGAATTGATAGTCTGTGATGATGACGTACACACTGATGAGGGTGAGGATGAAGCTGAAGATGATGACGATAACATCTTTTTAAAACTTTCTATGTAAGTGTAGGGTGCAATCTACCCCCAAAGAGGAAAGGGACTTGTGGCATTTCCATATCACATACCATCTTGAAAGGCTGCTGTTAGGGCAATTTATCCTTAAGGGTAGGGTGTCATAGACAGAGTGACCCCAAACTGGCTTTGTCCATTTCTCATAATATTGTACAGTCTATAACGGCTGAATTTTTTGGTATTTTAAATAAGTGGATGGGGGCCTAGAGAGACAGAAACCAAACTGGCTTTCTCCATGTCAATTAATATTGTACAGTCTATAACGGCTGAATTTTTTGGTATTTTATACAAGTGGAGGGGGGCCTAGAGAGACAGAAACCAAACTGGCTTTCTCCATGTCAATTAATATTGTACAGTCTATAATGGCTGAATTTTTTGGTATTTTATACAAGTGGAGGGGGGCCTAGAGAGACAGAAACCAAACTGGCTTTGTCCCTTTCAATTAATATTGTACAGTCTATAACGGCTGAATTTTTTTGTATTTTCGACAAGTGGAGGGGGGCCTATAGAGGCAGAAACCAAACTGGCTTTGTCCATTTCAATTAATATTGTACAGTCTATAACGGCTGAATTTTTGTTTTTTTAAACAAGTGGAGGGGGGCCTATAGAGACAGAAAGCAAACTGTCTTTTTCCATTTCTTTACATATTTAACTATAAGTGTAGGGTGTAATATACATCCAAAGACGATGGCTGCATTGCCAATATGCATAGATGGAGAGGAAGACAATCTGTTTTGTGTGTAGAATAAATGAAGGCCTACCAACGAAGAATTAAACTGTTTTTTTGGATGATTTATTACCTCAACAATTAGATTACTTATCTCTAAAACAGTTGGAGCACTAAATTGGGTTATTTTAGGCCCAAAAACATGGATTTTCCAACAAAATAGCAAAACAAAACCAAACAAAACCAAAACCAAAACACGCAATGGCGGTTTTGCAAGACCAAAACACGACGGTAATCCAGATCCAAAACCGAATCCAAAACCAAAACACGGGGGTCAGTGACCATCTATAGTCTGTATACAGTGTAATAGAATTGTATTATGATCATGTCCAGTGGTCAGGTCATGTTGGAGGTGTAGTGTCCTATGTCTGTATACAGTGTAATAGAATTGTATTATGATCATGTCCAGTGGTCAGGTCATGTTGGAGGTGTAGTGTCCTATGTCTGTATAGAGTGTAATAGAATTGTATTATGATCATGTCCAGTGGTCAGGTCATGTTGGGGGTGTAGGGTCCTATGTCTGTATACAGTGTAATAGAGTTGTATTATGATCATGTCCAGTGGTCAGGTCATGTTGGGGGTGTAGTGTCCTATGTCTGTATATAGTGTAATAGAATTGTATTATGATCATGTCCAGTGATCAGGTCATGTTGGAGGTGTAGTGTCCTATGTCTGTATACAGTGTAATAGAATTGTATTATGATCATGTCCAGTGGTCAGGTCATATTGGGGGTGTAGTGTCCTATGTCTGTATACATTGTAATAGAATTGTATTATGATCATGTCCAGTGGTCAGGTCATGTTGGAGGTGTAGTGTCCTATGTCTGTATACAGTGTAATAGAATTGTATTATGATCATGTCCAGTGGTCAGGTCATGTTGGAGGTGTAGTGTCCTATGTCTGTATATAGTGTAATAGAATTGTATTATGATCATGTCCAGTGATCAGGTCATGTTGGAGGTGTAGTGTCTTATGTCTGTATAGAGTGTAATAGAATTGTATTATGATCATGTCCAGTGGTCAGGTCATGTTGGGGGTGTAGTGTCCTATGTCTGTATAGAGTATAATAGAATTGTATTATGATCATGTCCAGTGGTCAGGTCATGTTGGAGGTGTAGTGTCCTATGTCTGTATACAGTGTAATAGAATTGTATTATGATCATGTCCAGTGATCAGGTCATGTTGGAGGTGTAGTGTCCTATGTCTGTATACAGTGTAATAGAATTGTATTATGATACACTGGTCAGCTCGAGCTGCAGTCACGTCCCCCTCCCCAGCTGCCCGCAGCCTCTCCCCTCTTCCGGGATTTTACAATCCATGTTTTTGGTAGTTATCCCAGGTTAATATAAAACATACTGCGATATAATCAGGTTTGCAGGAGCACAGACATTGTTCTGCAGCCCTAGGCATGGCTTAATGTTGTTTTCTCTAGAAGCGGCTTTTCAAGCTGTGCTGATATGAAAATTCATGAGCGAGGAATGTAATTTTCAGTGTATTTCTCTTAATACCAAAGTGCATTCTGAGGTAAAGTGCTATAACTGGAGAAACACCCCAACAAACTGCAGAAATCTGCATCGAGGCGATTAGTTTAGGTTGAAAGTTTGACATTTGGAGGGTGACATTCTGAGATGGTCTCTTCCCCCCACGTTATTATCTGTGAGCATACAAGGGCTAGATTGTCGGAAACTGTGAAACTATAAAACATGATTTCACTTACAACAGCGGACAAATATATGTGATATCAGATGCGGCAAATCAGTAAATCTTCTGAGATTACAAACTCTGGGAGAAATCACGTATATATTTTTCATAATTAAATATGACTTTGTATTTGGGGGTTAGTGATGTGACACCTATGACATATATTGTTACATTTATTGAAAATTAAGGTCACTTGTGTTACATCATGATAATCACAATATATAATAATCATAAAATATGGACCTTGCGATCCATTACATGACATTAGTCTCTAAATGACCATTTCTGAGACCCCCCAAAATATTTTAATAACCACTCAAGACTTTCTCTGTAACAAGCCCTATCAAGATAAAACCAACTTCCACAGCCCCCGGATATAGTCCTTGGAAGACATTGGTGTGAGATGGTCAGCTGAAGATGTATTGCAATAGTGGAGTGGAAATTCGAAGATTGTCATCATCATCATTTATTTATATAGCGCCACTAATTCTGCAGTGTTGTACAAGGAATATTTGTTATTTACCTCAGTCCTTAACATACAAACTTCACATAGGTAAGACCCTGATCGGGAATCGAACTAAGAACCAAAAAGATTTGAATGGTGCAATGCGCTATTTGTCCACCAATCACACACATATGACCACTTTTAGTCTATCCCTTACATAATTACAACAATTCAATTGTTTCTCATATTAAGGGGAAGATTCAATTGCCAGCAAGGTGACGTGTGGACATCACTGTGATATCCAGCCGAGCCCATTGCCGGCAATTATAATTAGGGGGTAAGCGTATCAAGCTCCGATTTTTTCAGCAATTTAAATTTGCCGCAAATTGAGAGAGATAACCAGCGATTTGAAGTGCAAAATCGCTATATGTATTAAGTAGGAATTTTTAGTCTGATCTTCAAAATCACTGTTCATGTCTTCTATATATCGCAGCGACTTCAAACTCTTTAGCTGAAATTTAGCATTTTAAAACCAATACTCATTTCTGATTGGTTGCAGGTTTTACATGCAAAACTTGTGCGATTTTAACCTCACTAACATTATATTATTTTTTTGAAAAATGCGTGGGGTCCCCCCCGTTTAAAGATTATTAACCCTAGCGCTGCCAGCCTACTGCTGGTGGCGTGAAAATCGGGAAAAAATTTATGTGGGGTTCCCCCGATTTCCATGTAACCAGCACTAGGCAAACCAGCCGGGGTGGGTGGCACTATAGCAGGGGGACGCCCGGCAGGGGGACACATGAGGCGTCTCTTTGGATGTTCCAAAGACACCTCTCGCCGAATGGAATCTCCCCCTTAGATATTACAATGTTGCAATAAAATTGGTTTGCGTGGGCATATAAACGCACTCTGCCTAGATGACACAATAGACGTGTCACTGACAGTAATGGTTGGCACCAGACTGCCACCACAATGATACGTGAAGATGAAGACACCACAATTGCGCAGCGCCTCAACACTTTTATCTTCGTTGGTAAATGACCACTCTGAGTCCCCAAGAATGTATTATAATAACCAATAAACTGAAGACTTGAGGGTAAATGTATCAAGCTGAGAGTTTTCCGGCGGGTTTGGAAAACCAATCAGATTCTAGTTATCATTTATTTAGTACATTCTACAAACTGACAGCTAGAATCTGATTGGTTGCTATAGGCAACATCTCCACTTTTCAAAGCCGCCTGAAAACTCTCAGCCTGATACATTTACCCCCTGCTCTGTAACGAGCCTTATTATGATAAGATCAACTTCCACAACCCCTGGGCTCACGTCCTTATCATCAAATTAATTTCACTTCGGAAACAGAACAGAATGGCTCTTTAGATGTATACAAAGTTCCACAAGCACTGGATGCTAATTATGTTACAAGCTCCAGGTACAGATTTATTGGAAAATATGTAATGTGCCGTGCAAGTCTTCAAGCCTTTAGATGGTTATTGCCAGCAGCAAGATTGTAGCGGCTAAGTGGATTTTCTGAGAGAGGTTTGAGCTCTAAGAAGAAGGAAAGACAACAACTGTGATCCACACACAGTTCTCAGAAGAAACCCTTAAAATAGTCTGCAAGTCAGTGTCACACGAGATAAAGGCTCCTGCCTGGGACAGGAATAATACTTCTGTCAAGACCTGGTCACGAACTAAGTGCACAGCTGGTCAGCTGTAGAAATGGCAGATGAGTGTCCTGATTAAACTTCTTTACAGTGAATCAAGCATGAACTTGGATCTTTACCGTCCATACTAAACAGAGCATTATGACATCCAACATGCAGATCACTTGGTAGTAGCATTCAGATCGCCATTAATTAATAAATTAACACATTAAAGCAGGTGCGGATCTAGGCAACTGCTCTACCCGGGGCGATTTTAGGGGGGGCGATTTAGGCCCCGCCCCCTTTCTAATTTCTAAGGCTGCTGACGGCTGCACAGTATGTGCATTGTGCAGGTCCGTTCAGCATTGGCAGTGTGCTGTCCCGCTGCTCTGATTGTGTTTAAAACACAATCAGAGCAGTCGGGCAGCACACTGTCAATGCTGAACGGCCCTGCACAGTGTGCAGCCGTCAGCAGCAAGCCCCTGCTAGGGGGGGCGATCGCCCAGATCGCCCCCCCCCCCCTGGATCCGCCACTGCATTAAAGAGACTGTCCACCTGTAAAAAACTTTATCTTAATGTCTTCCTGCAATATTTACTAAATATATCGATTTTTCTTCCCTTACTTGGCTTTCATTCCTGTCTTTTTATCATCCGGTAGAGTTGTGCACCTCCCTTGCCCTTGGATATGACGCAGCTCTGCTTTGGATATAATTCTTCCTGCTCATATAAAAACAGGGCTGAAAGCTACTGAAGGAAGGCAGAAAAGAAAAGCAGTGTATTTTTTTGAATATCGCTGGAGGCCACTTACTGACTTTTTGGGGAGCGGGTGGTTTGGAGGGAGAATTAGAGGGTGATTTCAATCAGAGACAGAGAATTTTCTGGTGTTACTGTGACATCATCACGCTCATACGTTATATCACGTGACCATATAACAACCTATGAAAATTCGGCACAGGAACAGGGTAAGAATAAAATATTATGTTCATTTAAAAAAATAATATTATTTAGGGGCTAGACATGAACTTACTATCAGAAACGCAGCCCTCTCTACTCCTGTTGTGGAACATAGATACATACCACCTATACACTGATGTTGCAGATTCTTGCCAATTAATTGCAAGCAGCATTTTGCAAGTACATTTTTAACCCTTGGTCTGGGGGTAATTACTCCAATTTTTCAGACAGCCTCTCTGCTGCCCTAGCTAGTGACCCACAGCAAATAGGTACATTAAAGCTGCCTCTTCAGATAGCCATGACGGGAGGGGGTGATTGAAGCATTTTACTGGTCCTCCTCATCAGCGTTTCCCTCTGCTGCATTACACAGCTCCAGTTTACATCCGGACTGTGAGAGGATCTGCGGAGCCCTGGGTAAGGGGATTTTAAAGCTGACCTGTAAAATACACAAATGAGGAAGCAATTTTGAGGGCGGAACTAATATTATGAGAATGTAACCTGACGCTAGAAACCAGTACCTCATTAGGGCTTAGGAATATTAGTCAGGTCTCATAAATATTAGTCAGACCTCATGAATATTAGTCAGGGCTTTGGAATATTAGTCAGGTCTCATGAATATTAGTCAGACCTCATGAATATTAGTCAGACCTCATGAATATTAGTCAGGGCTTTGGAATATTAGTCAGGTCTCATGAATATTAGTCAGACCTCATGAATATTAGTCAGGGCTTTGGAATATTAGTCAGGTCTCATGAATATTAGTCAGACCTCATGAATATTAGTCAGGCCTCATAAATATTAGTCAGACCTCATGGATATTAGTCAGGGCTTCTGAATATTAGTCAGACCTCGTGAATATTAGTCAGGGCTTTGGAATATTAGTCAGGCCCTCATGAATATTAGGCATTGTGACTATTAGTCCTCATGAATATTAGACAGGTCTTATATATATTAGTCAGGCAGTGCTTTAGTCACCATCGCCTACTCTCCTGGAAGGTCTGGGAGATTCAAAAATAAGGAGTAGACCTTTGTGATGACGCTGATTCCTGGCAAACTGAATGAATCACTCTTGATGGCACTTTAATAATTTTTATTCCAGAATTTTTTAGTGATCAGCTGCAACCATTTTCTTTTGGAAGCTATTTCCCTGCATTGCCTTTTCCCGCCTCATCTTACTCCGCTGAATCACACTGCGCCTTTCACAGCGGAGGATGTTGCTGTCACGCCTGCGCCTATCACCATCCTTTTTATTTCCTTATCGCTTATCCTCAAGCGTCGGCCCAAGGATGACTCATTGTCTTCAGCCTCTACCGCAGAAATAAGTCAAGTTTAAAACATTACTATATTTCTCTTTCATGTTTTCTTTTTCCTTTGGCGAACAAACTTTTTTTATATTTTAAAATTAATTTTAGTTTATACCTCTCCCTGTCACAATTTTGCACCTCAAAAAAATCTTGTACCCCCCAAAAAAGCCTTGCTCCCTAGGCTGCAACCTAGTTAGCCTATTGGATAATCAGGTCCTGCCTATCAGTGTTATTTCCACATAAGCTTCATAAGTACTGGACACCATATGATAACACAACCAGTATAGTGTAGAATATACGAACCAATCTTATGCAAGTGGCTCAGACTGCAGCCAGTCACATAGATACATAAAATCTATTTTAAATGCTGACACAGTAACTAACACAACAATACTTACAATACTAACACAACAATACAATTATTATGATGCAGGAATTTGATACTATTCAGTGAAATTTCAGACAACATATGTTAGTTACATGTATCTCCTCCAGGTTACGTCTGGAACATATAGAACAGGGGTTACCATAGTAACAGGTTGACTACGGTATTCTATGAATATTGTACAGACATATTTAGAACTGTCGGGGGAAAATAGAACCGTTATGGGTCAACAAACAGCTCTAAGTAGTTATTACAAAATAATGGGGAGCAGGACCTGGAGGGAATAGCTGCCGGGGGTGGGGAGAGAAGGTCTCTACATTGTGATGTATAGTATCAATTTGTATATTGAATATTTTACAGCTTTTTGTGTGTATTTTTTTATTACAGACATGTAACATTCAAGAGTGACTTATTGGTGTAATATATAAATTCATCTTTTTCCTTTATTCATACATCAGATTTCCTGGTTGTCGCTCAGCTAAGAGAATACTGTAACTTAAAGCTACAGAAAAGGTTTTACTAAAGGGCCCTTACTCTTGTCCGGGGCCCCAGGGCTCCCTTGTTCCTCTATAAGCCCCCGCTGAAAACCAGGGGGACTAAAGGGTAAGTGGAAGGAGCAATCACAAGCCGTAAACAAGAGTAGATCCTGTGAATGGTCCAAGTTATCACACCAACTGGCAAGCAGCACTGATTGGCCAGTTCGATATGACATAACTGGCATACAGTAGACCCAGGGACTAGGGGGAGGGGCACTTTAGTAAAATTGTTTATGTAGGTGTTTGTGCAGCTTGGAAGGAAATGTCCACTGTTTTTTGGTTAATTCATATTTCCCAATTTGCTATAAGGTGCAAATATTTTTGTTATACTTGAAATGCAACATTTAAAGAGGATGAGTCACTTGGCCCTGATATCATTTCACTGATATGTTGGGCACTATTTAATTAGCTTATGTGCAGGGCCTGATTAAGGGTTCAGGCTGCCTCTTGGCTAATAAGCTTCTGGTGGCCCTTTGCCTTTGACAGGCTAAGAGTATAAACTTGTGCTTAATTTAAAATCTGCCTTCATCCCCCCAACCCCAATATTTATATTGCTGTGTTTTCGAAACTCAACTCCACTTGGCTCTTACACAGGTCATGGCAATCTTTGACACTCATTTAGTTTTTATTAAAATGAAATGTATGGAGGTGTGAAAGATCGCTACTGAGGGTGAAGACGGGAAGGTAGAAGGGGTCGATGTTGCCTCCCCTTTCTCTCATACTTATTTATCTTTGATGTACGCCGGACGATGAGTCATTGGCTACAGCCTTTACCGTGGATATATGCCAACAACAAAATGTCACTGTTAGGGCTGACGGCAAATACCATAAACTCGTAGAACAGGCAGAAGAGGTCTTCACCCAGCAGCCACCTTTCCCGTAGAGCTGAACACGCTCACAGGTACTCACATGCTCCCAGGTCTTAAACTCAAAGTAGTACAAGTTTATAAAATTACCATAGCGCAGGCAAGGGCCTGATGGTAGAAAGCAGTGAAGTCCAGAACAGGTCGAGGTCAAAGGGCAAGAGCAGGCGGGGAGTAAGGTCCAGGCAGGGGTCAGGGCCTGCAGAAAACAGCGTATCCGGAGAACAGGCAGAGGTCAGGGTCACAAGCAATCCAATAGAGTCTAGTAGGCAAGCCGGGGGTCATACGCAGAAGAGCCAATCCAAATAACATAGGAGCAGAGGAAAAGAGTAGGTCAGCAGCCAGAGACTGAGAGCTATAACCGGCAGGGAGACTAAGCCCTCCTTGCCTTATATACCTGGAATGGCCAATAGAAACTGGAGGGCAGAGCAAGTTGCGGCAGTGCTGAGCCACCGCGGCTCGTAACAGTCACTACCTCTTTACTTTGGAGCAGTGGTAGTCAGCATATCGATGCCAAGTACCACAACAAGACTTACCCTGACATGAGGACTCCAAAGGGCTCCTTCCCGACCATCATCGATGGCGACTCTTCGGACGCTGCTTGTTCCATTTCAGTGCGAAGCAAGTCACCACACTTGAGAGAATCCATTCATCTCTATAGGAGCTAACTGTGTACATAACCATTAGTGGTCAATGACTGTGGCTTAACCAATGCTGTGCTGTAATTTTCTCATTCATTCCAATGGCCCATTTATTTAAATGGATTACAATTGAAGGACATTTCCTGCGGAATGCAAGAGGATTTCCCATTGTATTACAGGATCATCATTATCATAACCGTTTATTTATATAGCGCCACTGATTCCGCAGCGCTGTACATAGAACTCACTCACATCATTCCATCACCCCATTGGAACTTACAATCTAAATCCCCTAACACACACACACACACACACACACACACACACACAGACAGACAGAGAGAGAGAGAGAGAGAGACTTGAGTCAATTTTGATAGCAGCCAATTAACCTACCAGTATGTTTTTGGAATGTGAGAGGAAACCGGAGCACCCAGAGAAAACCCACGCAAACACAAACTCCACACAGATAAGGCCATGGTCGGGAATTGAACTCATGGCCCCAGTGCTGTGAGGCAGAAATGCTAACCACTGAGCCACCGTGCTCACATCGGAACACACATAAAGTAGACATTCCTGCCTATTTTTCCTATAGTGCTTATATGTAAACAAGCCCGGAGTGTAAATTACAAAGCTATTACATTAACATATGTTTTAATGATATTCACCAACATGTAATAAATTCATTTTCAACATGAAAGTTGGCTTTTCAATGTCTTCGTTAAAAGCTATATTTAACAAATAGTTTTGGAAAATGTTATTAACATTTTTATTAAAATATTCTTTATTTACTGAAATTCACCAGAGATAAGTAAACCCTTCTGGCTTTCGGCTTCTTTCTATTTTTAAGACAAAGGGCATTTTAAAGTAGTTTTATACCATCAAATACAGCAATTCCTAGTGTTCTTTAATATATTGCCAAAGGTACATGCAAAGGATCAATGTTTTCTTGTAACGTGTCGTCGGGCCTCTATTGCACCCTGGTGATCTTTTAATGGTTGTGGAAAGCATTTTGCTTTATAAATATTTCAGAATAATATATAAGGATAAAGGCACCTTTGTGAATCTATCTTCTAAATATTACTTAAAGGGACTCTAAGTTTTCTTCTGCTTATTTGTCCTGCGAGCATAAAAAGTTTGTGAAAATATAGTTTGTTTTTATGTTGTGCCTTTGCATAAAGATATTTATTTCTGAGGGAGATTGTTCACACATGTAGCTGGCAGCCAAGATGGTGCTCGGTGGTTCCTTCTGCCCCCTATTCTCTGCCTTGTGGGGGTAAATGTATCAAGCTCCGATTTTGAAAATCCAGCGATTTTCTCGCAGGTGTTTTATCTCGCAGATGTATTAAAGTGAGATTTTAGGTAAAATCACCAGAGATGTGTTTCTGTCAAAATCGCCATTTCCAAAATCGATAGAGATCAAAGTCCTGACTGTTTGCCGCTCTGGCTATACAAGTCTCAAATGTATGAAGCTGCGATTAAGCAAGCTCTCTGGAGTTTGCTTTAAAAATCGCTAGATACAACACGCTGCTTCCTAGCTGCGTGATTAGTAAACATATCACTGTTACACTGCTCTGCCTATTGAGCCGGAGGTCGCCGCGCTGTCAAAAGTTTAAAAATAGAGAAATGTTAAAAAAAACAAAAAAAAAACGTGCCCAACCTCTATTAACCCTTGTCCTGCCAGCCTACTGCTGGTTGCATGAAAATTGGGTAGGTGAAATATTTCACTACAATTTACAGGTGGCAGAAGCTGTGGAGGGACAAATTTATTGTATAGTAGGGAGAGAATGGGAAAAGGAAGTAAGCTCTGTACCAAGCCAGGACCCACCTCGCTATTGGCATTATTTGAAGTGAGGGGGTGCTTCATTCAACATGTAATAGTTACGAGGAAAAAGTAGACAGGAACTGAAATTAGAAGCACTCCAGATCCCGAAGCGTTGCCAAAAATTATATAAAAACAGAACTTTATTAATTATTGAAAAAAATATAATAGTTTGAACCAGAAAAATAGACGAAATATAAAATAAAGTGTGAGCAAAGAAAGTAGAAAAAGTGATTAAAATATGAAAAGACCCTGTGGTAGGGCTGTTAATAATTCTTATGGGCCCAAAATAAAGGATCTCACACTATCTTGGACCAATTTAAATATATCAATAATGGTATTATAAATTCTTGTTCCGTTTTATATGTATCCTGTGGTCCTATGTAGCTATCCTTATGTGTGGATCAAATATATGCATCATATATCAGGTACCATGCCTGATATTAATAGTTGATGTATTATAGCCACACAATTATGTCTGTTATTGGTATATTGTAGCTATATTTCACAAAAAGGTCTTCTAAGCTGTAAGCAGCAACATTGTTGCACTAGTAAATACCCACAACATACACACATCACTGTGTGTTAAATAATCACCATCCTACTGAAACATGGGCAGCATGGTGGCACAGTGGTTAGCACCTCTGTCTCATAGCACTGGGGTCATGAGTTCAATTCCCAACCATGGCCTTATCTGTGTGGAGTTTGAATGTTCTCCCCGCATTTGCATGGGTTTCCTCTGGGTGCTCCGGTTTCCTCCCACACTCCAAAAACATACTGGTAGGTTAATTGGCTGCTATCAAATTGACCCTAGTCTGTCTGTCTGTGTGTGTGTGTATATTAGGGAATTTAGACTGTAAGCTCCAGAGGGGCAGGGACTGATGTGAATGAGTTCTCTGTACAGCGCTGCGGAATTAGTGGCGCTATATAAATAAATGGTGATGATGATGATGATGATAAACGGCCAAGTCATTTAAAAACACATACACTAGGATTGCTATAGCATTCACTCATGTCAGCAGTGACTGGTAGGATAACACTACATAAGAAGGTAGATGTCTTGTTATGCCCGACATCTAGCTCCTTCTTCTTAACACACAGTGATGTGTGTATGTTGTGGGTTATTTGCAACATGAAGGGTTCTATGGCAATAAGGGAGGAATAATACTTATTCAACATATAGAAGAACAAAATGATACAGCCATCCACTGAGACCCACTCATGGATTATACATTAGAGTAATATGTAGCTAACCAATATTATTTGGGAATATTTCTCTTATATCAATAGAGAATATTCAATATTCTGTTTAGTATTTACTAGTGCAACAATGTTGCCGTTTACAACTTATAACTGATACCAATAGAGAATATTGGGCAATTAAAGGTCCCTGTTCATATTCACTAGTGCAACAATGTTGCTGTTTACAACTTAGAAGACCTTTCTGTGAAATATAGCTAAAATATACTAATAACAGACTTAATTGTTTGGCTATAATACATCAACTATTAATATCAGGCATGGTACCTGATATATGATGCATATATTTATTCCACACATAAGGATAGCTACAAGGGACCACAGGATGCATATAAAACGGAACAAGAGTTTATAATACCATTATTGATATATTTAAATTGGTCCAATATTGTGTGAGATCCTTTATTTGGGGCACATAAACATTATTAACAGCCCTACCACAGGGACTTTTCACATTTTAATCACTTTTTCTACTTTCTTCGTTCACACTTTATTTTATATTTCGCCTATTTTTCTGGTTCAAACTATTCTATTTTGTTCAATAATTAGTAAAGTTCTGTTTTTTATATAATTTTGGGCAACCCTTCAGGATGTGGAGTGCTTCTAATTTCAATTCCTGTCTTCTTTTTCCTCGAGGGACAAATTTATCAAACAAAGATAATACTTGTAAGAAACTTTCAGATGTGTTAATATTCCTCTTTTGAAATAAAGCTTATCTTACATTTATTATTCTGTTTCCTATGTTATGTTTTGTAGTATATAAACTACACATTTTTTGGGTTTGAGAAGTCATTCTTGACCATATTTGCAACCTTTAAATGGCAAATAGCAAGTGAGGGCTGGGGAAGGGTCATGTCTATGTGTTTCACATCATTTTGCCCCCACCTCCCCGGTGCAAAATGCCGAAATCAGAAGTGGGGAGGCTTAGCAAGCGGGAGGATGGCCTGCTCTGCCATGAGTAGGGGAGAACTACCCAAAATTCTGACATCTCCCAAACATTCCGGTAGGCTGGTATGTCCTGTACGGGACTACATTAAAGACACCTGACCACTGACTTTGTTTCTGTCATCTTCTGCAACTGAAAGTACTTGGATCTGATTTGTAACTGCCCTTGATGTTTTCTGGTGGCCAATTACCACTATTCCCCATGAGGTTTGCACCGTACTGCTTACGTGACAATGGCCGGGCAGTCTAATTGAAGTGCTTTCTCTTGACTCCTGCTGCCTTTCTGTCTCCTTACACATTTATTGCAAATAGTCTCTCTCTGGCAGTAAATTTTCTGGTATCAGTGGGATCAAATATTGCAACTGAGCTGGTGAAAACCTCACTTCAATTGTTTCTTCTGAAGCTCAGAAATCCTAGCTCAGAATCTCGACATTTATCTTTACACTTCGTGAGAATGCTCTTGGCAATGCTCACATGTTATTCCACCAGACCGTTTGATTGCAGGAAACAGGGGTTAGAGGTTGGAGACTGATGTACAGTTGGAAGTCATTGCATCCAAAGTTGTAGGCACAATTTGCATTCATTAAAAAAGCCAGAAATGCAACCATATGCAAATCGGCAAGTATGTTAAAATGTGTGCCAGTCGGCAACAGTAGCATTTGCGCGTGGTTTATGCCAGGCATACGTTATAACCAATTACGTCTCACTGTTTTTAAACATTTATTTTATTTTTCAACAAAAACATTCGCTATCAAGCATCATTAAAACTGCTAGAAGCTCCCTAATATATCAGAAACAACCAGAGTTTACAGACCACATAGCTGTTGGTATTTATCTCCTTCCTTTGAAATAAACTGTTATGTTTTCTTATGCTGCTGTTTTGTGTGCTGCAGTGTCTGTATACAAGCTGAGGAAGGAAAACAAATACCTTGTATGTGTTTCTCTGTAAAATGTACTTTAGACAAGGTGTTCTGTTCTACATACTGTAGTGTCTGACTTAGGGGTGTAGATTTCAGGTGATGTATTCAGTGTGCAACATCTCTGTCAATGTTCTCTTATATATCACACTGTATTATCACACAGAATCAATGGTTATGGTTAACTAAAGTAAAGTTTATTGTTTACTAAAAGTCCAGAATGAGTATACATAAACAAAGTTCTTTAAACTTGCCAGGGTCAGGATTCCAGAATTGCAGAATGGTCAGACGAGCCGGGGGTCAAGGTACCAGGAAGTCAGGAGCGTGGTCAGTAATGGCCAAGGTCAAAAGCCAGGTAGAGCAAGGTGCTGGAAATACAGGAACCAGGAATATCAAGGATCCATAGCTGCCCAAGAAGAACTGCAAAACAATGATCCAGCCAAGTCTGATGTCATAGTTGAGTATAAATAGGCTAGTCATCAGTATTACCAGCTCCAGATGCATCTAGGAAACGTGAACACCCATAGCGGCCACTGGTGGTGGAAATGCAGATCTGCACTAGTAAGGACTGGTTACGGAAGTAAGTCAGTCATTGCAACAGGAAGGGACCACTAGGTTTTGGTAGAACCCTTTATACTAACCATAGAAACTAAAGGGATTCTCCCATTAAAGGGGTTATCATCATCATCATCAATTATTTATAAGGCGCCCTAGATTTAGTAGTGCTGGGGCCATCATCTTCCAGATATGACAAACATCAACACAATAAATATTATGGCAGACACAGATAATAACTATGACATGAATACAATTAAGCATAATAGCGTGTACATGGATGGTCATGAGCTAGCAATAATAGCATGGCAAACCGATGGATAACATAACCGCAAGGTCGCACGAAGGAGACAGACGTGAGCTGGAGAGGACCATGTCCTTTAGAGCTTACAATCTGGAGACAAAACCCTTCTTAATCAAATCTACCTCACGTGATTAGCAAATAGCCTTCCCTCCCCCATTACCTGAATCGGAGAGTTGGCTCTAAACGGTAAAGGACTCGATCCGCCCATCGCACTTCGGTATAAGGTTGTACATAAAACCCTATCAAAGTGATGTGGACTTTTTATTTGCCAAAATAGCACAAACATTATAGAGTTGTTTGATAAGTTATATGTGACAGTAAAGTACTATTGTATATTATTGCACACTGAAGGCTGTGAAATTGCTGTTTGACTGAGGAGAAGCTGGATTCCATCGCTGTCCTCTGCTACGTCACCTCGAGCCCAGCTCCCGGTCACTGGGATAGGTAAGGATGGAGACAAAGTTAAAAGATAACGCAATGTATTCACTAAATGTTTCTGTGCAAACCGATACTTTAAAATAATCTCAAAGTGGAAAACAAAAAAGCAGATTATTTTCCTCTGCTAGGTTAGTTAAACAAAATGTAACAAGTTGGTATTCATGAGATGCTTCTTATATCTTGGAGCGTTTTGTGGTCGATGACTGCTAAACGTTCCATCACGGAACACTTCCTAACCGAATCATATGATGAGTGGGCGGAGCCTTTTTGTGGATACATAAATAGGACAAAACCATTGTGAAAAGGCAAGAGTGGCATCAACGTCTTCAGCTGTCGGCAATGAACGTTCTATAATTGTATAGTTCACATTTGAGAGGTTTTTTTGTAATACAAAAATAGACCTTAAAGTATCAGACATCAGAATTGAATTAAAAATTAGCTGCAAATTGCTTAGAGCTTGGTAGATGAAATTATTGCTTTGAAACAACGTGTCCCTATTCTTCCAGGTAAATTAGAGCCGGGGCTAATTAATGCTTCATCCTAAGAGCCCCAGTAAAAGATCATCTTAATGATTTTCGACCGCATTCACCTTTTCCCTCCCCATGTGGTCTCGTATTTCACTTTCTGTCGGTGGGTGAAGCGATATAAACAGTATGAACAATATCAACCTGCTTCTTCCCGAGACTCCTGATTAGATTTTATGGTGCGTTTAATGACGCCACGTTAATTAAACCTGACAGAATAGGGTCTGACTGGTGTACGAGAGCTGTGTGATAGCTTAAAATATCGATGAGCGTTAGAGGCATAAACTTTAATACTAGATTTACTAAAACTTCTAAAAAGGAAAAGTGAAGGTGTTGCCCATAGCAACCAATCAGATCCTACATTTCAATGATCTAGTACACTCTAGAACATGATAGCCTGAATCTGATTGGTTGCAACGCCTCCACTGTATTTAATCTACCCTGATATATAAAAGGGGAGGCACTTATTCAAATTCAATTTTTGAATCAGAATTCGTGAGGATGTAGCCTGACAATTCAATATGAACCAGTGACAATAGTGAAGTTCTAAGGGCTTCTGGGTTGTCGCTGGTTCTCTCTGTATTGATAAGCTGTATTCTCATGGTTGTAGCAAGACCAGGGTGCAGGACATAATTAAAAATAAATATTTATCCTGCTTGGCCGCCCCTCTCGACAGTACACAGGAGTTTGATATGTGGTGATTGCCTATTATATTTTCTTTTTTCCTTCTTATTTTCTAATCAGGAATGTTGGAGGTGTAGTTGTACTCAGTGTTTAAAAGACACTGTGAGCTAGATTTAATAAGCTGTGGATTTGAAAAAAGTGGGGATGTTGCCTATAGCGACCAATCAGATTCTAGCTGTCATTTTGTAGAAAGTACTAAATAAGTGAAAGCTAGAATCTGATTGGTTGCTATAGGTAACATCCCCACTTTTTCAAATCCGCAGCTTAGTAAATCTAGCCCTGTGGGTTAGTGTCCGCTGTCCTCTTGGAATAATAATGATCGCTAATTAAACCACATCTGTGTTTTAATTGATTTCAAGTTTGCGATCAGTGCTACATATTTGAACAGCGGTTCCCACAAGTGCGAATCCCACTATTTGACACGAAATGCAGGTATAAATTCTGCGGGATGCCTCAGGGGGATTGAGCAGATTGAACCTCGTGTCTCTGCTGTGTTCATGACCAGAGTGTGGTATATTGAATATAAAAAAAAGCAATAACTCGCTGTCCAGAACAGAAAAATTGGAGTCGAGCGAATTGCCAATAACTTGCAGAAACAATACTTTGCATATATTGTGCTCAAATTATTGCTGACCTCCAGTTCATTGTGTTATTATTCCAAGCATTGTAAAGTACATTTATAATTTGGAGAAATATTGCTTGAGAAAATAATTGTTCTGCCTGCACTGAATAGACACAGAGGAATTTCAATAGGCAAACTTGTGTAAATTACATAACAGCCCAGACTAATATACAAAGGGATCAAGGTTACACGAAGAAAAAGTTATGTGATGCAAAACTGCTGCCATTGTGCTCATCAAGTTGTTTATTCAATGTTTGTAAATAAATATTGACAGTTCCTTCCTGTTTAACTTGTGTAAAATAACGTCTGGCTGTGATTATAGGAATTAGAGTTCAGTAATCATATCTGTGTTTATGGCACATACTCCTCATTACCTTGCATATCAGAGCTCCTCACAGTGACCTTAGAAGGTGAAGCTCAGGGCTAATGACTATGTTTATGTCAACTTACTAACACCAACTTACTAGCATAACATATTTACAGTGGAGGTGTTGACCACAGCAACCAATCAAAATCTAGCTATCAGATTCTAGAATGTACTATTATTATTATTATTATTATTATTAATTTTTATTTATAGGGCGCCACTAGGTGTCCGTAGCGCCGTACAGGGACAAACAAGTACAATACAAGGTGGGACGGCACGGTACAGTAAACAGTAAGCACAGTAACTCAGTAAGCTCAAAGCACAGCTAAAGAGAGGGGGAGGGAAGACCAGCATGATAGCTACATGATAGCTAGCATATATATATATATATATAATTCCTCTTTAAAGAAAACATAAAAGAGTGTTTAAACTGTTTTATGTAAATTTGCACTATATTCCCTTACTAGTACAATTACTGGTTTATGGTAAACAAAAAACACACACATGAACAACTATAAAATCTAAGACTGAATTGTTATTTTTCCTGGTTTTTGACAAGTGTGTAATTATAGCATAAAGTACACTGGAAAAAAAATCTTTCAATGTTTAGTTCAATAATATGACCAAGGACTTCAAGCAAAGACTGCATCAAGTGCTATGTGCCAGATACAAACTATATTAACAAAACGCTCAAGGAAAAGAGAAGTCTGAATGTTTTGCTGTTAAACGTAATTGATGATGCCCAACAATCCACTGGTTTCTAATCAGCTTCAAATGTCTATCGTTTATTTCCAAGTCCCTTTTATCTTAACTTATTTAATTTCTTAATTGAGTTTTCAATATAATAATTATTTATGTAATATGTGAGGGCATTTATTTTGTAACAAAAGCTGTTTTTAGCTGCCTACTGTGGTCCCTCTCTTAGTCATGTCCGTTTATCTAATAACAACTTTATGATCAGCGGAAGCACAGTAGTGGTCTGGACCAGCTGAAAACAGGATAAGGGGACATGTGGCCCCTCGGGCCACCAGCGGCCCTCAGAGCTTGCACCTGCAGCCTCCCAGCCCGCTGCTTCCTATCATAACGGAATGAGGGAAGTCGACTTCCTCGTCACTTGGCCTCTTCTGCAGTGTAGGAAGGTCACGCGGCATACCTGGAGGAGGAGCAATCTGCTTTCTCTCCTCCTCCTTCTGTTCGGTGGCCCCTTTGAAGGCTGGAGGGCCACACATTTGGCCCTTTGCCTTCTTCATGTAGCTCCTCACTGGGATAAAGGGTCACCCCTATGTGGTTTTAGAAATTACTGTTGGGTTGCTATGAAGGGAGTGATAACGTCATCAAGCCCGATAGCACGGAAGCAGGGCCGGATTAAGGGAATGGAGGCTCCTGGGCTAAGGGGGCCTCCATTCCCCTGTGAGGCCTCCCCCCGTGATCTGAGCTGCCCCCCCCCCCCCCCCCCCCCCGGTGAGCCGAGCCGCCCCCAAGGCACTTACCTCCTTCTCCTGGCATTGCGGTCCTTCCCCGGCGCGCTGTATGCTCTTTACTGAGGAGATCTCGTGAGAGTGAGACTCACGAGATCTCCTCAGTAAGGAGACTACAGCGTGCCGGGGAAGGACCGCAGTGAAAGTGCTCAGCAGCATTGATCGGGCCGGGGGCGCCCCCGCCCCGACCGATCAATACTGCTGCTGAGCACTTAAAAGGGCCCGCTGGATGCCCGAGGCCCCTGGGCTGTAGCCCAGTTAGCCCTATGGTTAATCCGGCCCTGCATGGAAGAGGGGACCAGGGAGGGAGCCGGATCACCACCTGACCTTTTTTTTGTTTCGTTTTTTTACTGGGTTTTTTTTTTCATCCTGCCTTGGGCTCCTTTGCCTGCTGGTCCCCCGGGCACCTGCCCATAATGCCCAGTCGGAAAGACGGCCCTGCTGATGCTACAGAGTGCATAGACTGGTGAGACAGCCGTTAGGAGAGAAAAGAGAGTGGAAAAGAGACGAACAAACTCAGGGAAGACAGGAGACCGGCACTGACACGGACAAAGTAAGGGACAAAGAGGAAAACGCTGTCAAGATGCTGTTTTATCCCAGGTGCGCAGTTTAGTGGTCCCATGGGGGAGCTTTGAGTAGGTAAGAGCCTAAGATTAGGCTAAGAGGAGGTAGGAATAGGTTAGAGTTGGGCTGTGATGAGGTAGGTGGAGGTTGAGGTATGGGGAGGTTTGGGATAAGTTGTGAGGAGGTTGGAGTAGGTTAGGTATAAGATGTGATGGAAAGAAGGATTAGGTTGTGAGGAGGCAGACAACAAGGGTAAAGCTGTAACGAGGTAGGAGGAGGTTAGGGATAAACTGTATGGAGGTAGGAGAGGTTAGGCTATGAGATTTAAGATGTGTTGGAAAGTGTAGCTTCTGAGGAGTTAGGAGAAGGTTAGGGTAAGACTGTAGTGAAGAGCTAGGGTTAGGTTGTGAGGAGGTAGGACAGGCTAGGCTATGAGGAGGTAAGTGTAGGTTAGGGTAAGACTGTAGTGAAGAGCTAGGGTTAGGTTGTGAGGAGGTAGGAGAGGTTAGGCTATGAGGAGGTAGGAGTAGGTTAGGGTAAGGTTGTAGTGAAGAGCTAGGGTTAGGTTGTGAGGAGGTAGGAGAGGTTAGGCTATGAGGAGGTAGGAGTAGGTTAGGGTAAGGCTGTAGTGAAGAGCTAGGGTTAGGTTGTGCGGAGGTAGGAGAGGTTAGGCTATGAGGAGGTAGGAGTAGGTTAGGGTAAGGCTGTAGTAAAGAGCTAGGGTTAGGTTTCGCGGAGGTAGGAGAGGTTAGGCTATGAGGATGTAGGAGTAGGTTAGGGTAAGGCTGTAATGAAGAGCTAGGGTTAGGTTGTGAGGACGTAGGAGAGGTTAGGCTATGAGGAGGTAGGAGAAGGTTAGGGTAAGGCTGTAGTGAAGTGTTAGGGTTAGGTTGTGAGGAGGTAGGAGAGGTTAGGCTATGAGGAGATGAGATAGGTTAGGGTAAGGTTGTAGTGAAGAGCTGGGGTTAGGTTGTGAGGAGGTAGGAGAGGTTAGGCTATGAGGAGGCAGGAGTAGGTTAGGGTAAGGTTGTAGTGAAGAGCTAGGGTTAGGTTGTGAGGAGGTAGGAGAGGTTAGGCTATGAGGAGGTAGGAGTAGGTTAGGGTAAGGCTGTAGTGAAGTGTTAGGGTTAGGTTGTGAGGAGGTAGGACAGGTTAGGCTATGAGGAGGTAAGTGTAGGTTAGGGTAAGACTGTAGTGAAGAGCTAGGGTTAGGTTGTGAGGACGTAGGAGAGGTTAGGCTATGAGGATGTAGGAGTAGGTTAGGGTAAGGCTGTAGTGAAGTGTTAGGGTTAGGTTGTGAGGAGGTAGGAGAGGTTAGGCTATGAGGATGTAGGAGTAGGTTAGGGTAAGGCTGTAGTGAAGAGCTGGGGTTAGGTTGTGAGGAGGTAGGAGAGGTTAGGCTATGAGGATGTAGGAGTAGGTTAGGGTAAGGCTGTAGTGAAGAGCTGGGGTTAGGTTGTGAGGAGGTAGGAGAGGTTAGGCTATGAGGATGTAGGAGTAGGTTAGGGTAAGGCTGTAGTGAAGAGCTGGGGTTAGGTTGTGAGGAGGTAGGAGAGGTTAGGCTATGAGGATGTAGGCGTAGGTTAGGGTAAGGCTGTAATGAAGAGCTAGGGTTAGGTTGTGAGGACGTAGGAGAGGTTAGGCTATGAGGAGGTAGGAGAAGGTTAGGGTAAGGCTGTAGTGAAGTGTTAGGGTTAGGTTGTGAGGAGGTAGGAGAGGTTAGGCTATGAGGAGGTAGGAGAAGGTTAGGATAAGGCTGTAGTGAAGTGTTAGGGTTAGGTTGTGAGGAGGTAGGAGAGGTTAGGCTATGAGGAGATGAGATAGGTTAGGGTAAGGTTGTAGTGAAGAGCTGGGGTTAGGTTGTGAGGAGGTAGGAGAGGTTAGGCTATGAGGAGGCAGGAGTAGGTTAGGGTAAGGTTGTAGTGAAGAGCTAGGGTTAGGTTGTGAGGAGGTAGGAGAGGTTAGGCTATGAGGAGGTAGGAGTAGGTTAGGGTAAGGCTGTAGTGAAGTGTTAGGGTTAGGTTGTGAGGAGGTAGGACAGGTTAGGCTATGAGGAGGTAAGTGTAGGTTAGGGTAAGACTGTAGTGAAGAGCTAGGGTTAGGTTGTGAGGACGTAGGAGAGGTTAGGCTATGAGGATGTAGGAGTAGGTTAGGGTAAGGCTGTAGTGAAGTGTTAGGGTTAGGTTGTGAGGAGGTAGGAGAGGTTAGGCTATGAGGAGGCAGGAGTAGGTTAGGGTAAGGCTGTAGTAAAGAGCTAGGGTTAGGTTTCGCGGAGCGGTAGGAGAGGTTAGGCTATGAGGATGTAGGAGTAGGTTAGGGTAAGGCTGTAATGAAGAGCTAGGGTTAGGTTGTGAGGACGTAGGAGATGTTAGGCTATGAGGAGGTAGGAGAAGGTTAGGGTAAGGCTGTAGTGAAGTGTTAGGGTTAGGTTGTGAGGAGGTAGGAGAGGTTAGGCTATGAGGAGGCAGGAGTAGGTTAGGGTAAGGCTGTAGTGAAGAGCTAGGGTTAAGTTGCAGGTGAAGTTAGGCTTAGGCTGTGGTGGAGAGGATATGAGGTCAGACTTGACTTGGTTGTAGCTAAGGCCAGTAGCAAGTTAGGTTGCAGGAAGGGAGAGACTTTTAACACTTTCAAGTCCAAAAGAGAGCACAGAACTTGAGCTTAGTTCCGATGGTATTCAAATCCAAGCGGATCTCATGATACGTTTTGCTTTGTATCTGGCGTTGCTTGCCATAGGTAGACTCACACAATAAACTGCAGTATGCGACACATGCATGTGTACAATAAAAGGTCACATTAGAACTTATAAAAAAAAAATATAAGAACAACTCTTAACGGTACAATCATTTATAGAAACATTTATGTTACACATTTTTTTATATTTTTTTTTACATTAAATACAAAAAATAAAGATGCTTCCAATGCGTACTGTACATAGACAATGCAGTTTGTGCTAGATCCATCAGCTTCACTTTATCTGCTGTTCCGTTTTGTTTAGTTACATAAAAGCTGAACAATAAATTGATCAGCAAATTATATTTCAGTTGGCTTAATGTAACAGAATACTTTACTAGTATTTATATAAATGGAAGCGCATTGTGATAAAACTCCTTGCATCAAATATGCTGGAGACAATTCCAGCTGCCCCGGCTGCTATTGTGATGTTCTGCATAGTAATTGCAGATATGTGGGACCTGTCTTTTCTATTCATCATAATGTACATTACTCACCTATACTTTTCCTATACATAGCAGTAAGACATTTATGCTGTGATTCAGACACTAATGACAGCGGGGGGCCGTGTGATGTGATGTTTACGCAAACTGCAGATGACTCTTCTTTTAAGAGAAAATTGACTCTTTTACATGTTCCTTATTTTCATATTACTGATTTTCAAAAGCAAACAAGCATTTCTCATGTTGCACATTTTACCTCATTATTATACGGGCATTGATGAAAGAAAACCTACCTTCAAAATGTAAAGTTTAATAAAAATTGAACGTTTATTTGATTAGAAAAATTGTTAATTTTGTGTATTTTATGTACTGTTTTGTTACATTGTTATATTTACGGCCCTAATTAATTCCCCTTTAAAAGTCGCCATTTATGAGCAAAAACGCAAAACATTTTTAGGTTCGTGTCACTCTGTTCTTCATCTTGTCGGGTTATTGCCACCCAAAAAAAATGTCCCTTTGCTTCTATGTTACTTCCCAGAGAAAGTGTAGGGCAGTAGGATATTCAAGTCACATTCAATTCTTTTCGCACAATATCTTTGTTCGTGTGCGATGAATTTTTATTGTTGTATAGCTGGGGTTATTGTTGTATAGCTGGGGTTAATGCATTTGTATGTGTCCATAGACAAGAAGCATGGATAATTTCAGAAGTCCATTAATTTCAATAGCCCATTCATCCTGCCATCCTAGGACTACCTCCCCTGGCATCCTGCAATCCTAGGACTACTCCCCTGTTATTCTGCCATCCTAGGACTACTCCCTTGGTATCCTGCCATCCTAGGACTACTCCCTTGGCATCCTGCCATCCTAGGACTACTCCCTGGCATTCTGCCATCCTAGGACTACTCCCTTGGCATCCTGCAATCCTAGGACTACTCTGCTGACATCCTGTCATCCTAGGACTACTCCCCTGGCATTCTGCCATCCTAGGGCTACTCCCTTGGCATCCTGTCAACCTAGGACAACTGCATTGGCATCCTGCCATCCTAGGACTACTCCCCTGGCATCCTGCCATCCTAGGATTACTCCCCTGGCATCCTGCCATCCTAGGACTTCTCCCCTGGCATCCTGCCATCCTAGGATTACTCCCCTGGCATCCTGCAATCCTAGGACTTCTCCCCTGGCATTCTGCCATCCTAGGACAACTCCCCTGGCATCCTGCCACCCTAGGACTACTCCCCTGGCATCTTTCCACCCTAGGACTACTCCCCTGGCATCCTGTCATCCTAGGACTACTCCCCTGGCATCCTGTCATCCTAGGACTACTCCCCTGGCATCCTGTCATCCTAGGACTACTCCCCTGGCATCCTGCCATCCTAGGACTACTCCCCTGACATTCTGTCATCCTAGGACTACTCCCCTGGCATCCTGCCATCCTAGGACTACTCCCCTGGCATCCTGCCATCCTAGGACTACTCCCCTGACATTCTGTCATCCTAGGACTACTCCCCTGGCATCCTGCCACCCTAGGACTACTCCCCTGACATTCTATCATCCTAGGACTACTCCCCTGGCATCCTGCCACCCTAGGACTACTCCCCTGGCATCCTGTCATCCTAGGACTACTCCCCTGGCATCCTGCCATCCTAGGACTACTCCCCTGACATTCTGTCATCCTAGGACTACTCTGCTGGCATCCTGCCATCCTAGGACTACTCCCCTGGCATCCTGCCACCCTAGGACTACTCCCCTGGCATCCTGCCATCCTAGGACTACTCCCCTGGCATCCTGCCACCCTAGGACTACTCCCCTGGCATTCTATCATCCTAGGACTACTCCCCTGGCATTCTATCACCCTAGGACTACTCCCCTGACATTCTGTCATCCTAGGACTACTCTGCTGGCATCCTGCCATCCTAGGACTACTCCTCTGGCATCCTGCCACCCTAGGACTACTCCCCTGGCATCCTGCCACCCTAGGACTACTCCCCTGGCATCCTGCCATCCTAGGACTACTCCCCTGGCATCCTGCCACCCTAGGACTACTCCCCTGGCATCCTGCCACCCTAGGACTACTCCCCTGGCATCCTGCCATCCTAGGACTACTCCCCTGGCATCCTGCCATCCTAGGTCTGGACACACAAATTCAATCTTGTTCAGCTTCTCCTGTAATTATTTTGCTCATTATAGTCAGGTGCGAACCAACATTTCTGAGTTTACATTGTTTTGTTGTTACCGAAATGTACAACAATAAAGACACGTACTGTATATTTAGCAGTTTTCTGAAGTGCTAACACTCTGCATTTAATTACAGCGTAATGTGCTACACTCGTCTCATGGGGATCTGTCATTAAAACCCCTTTCAGTTTATTTACTGACAAAACATCCTAAACATTGTGAATATTTCCTTCTTGCACAGGCTGTTTTAATGAAAATTCAATTTAATCCCCCCCTCCCTTACTTAAAGATTATCAGGATTGCCCAATGTTCTACCACTCTTCTATCTGTACAAAATGACTGTTCCTCATGCTAAGGGTAAATAAGGGTAAGCTAGCACTTAAATTGCTGTCCTGCAGCTAAAGCATCAGGGTCACTGGTCCTTGACTCATATAATTTGTTCTCGGAAGCCTAAAGTTAAATAAAACTCTGAATGAACATACTTAGAAAGTACAATACTTTGTGCTACGTTACATTGCTAGTCACAGTGACCCACTCGTTGAGCGCAGAATAACAAAATTATGGTTGTAGGGGTTTTTAGAGGTGTAGATGAGGGTGGGAGGGAGGGAACATAAGTGAAGTGCTGTGGGTTTTACATGGCATAGGGCATCTGGTGAGAAAGGTGACTTCTAATATCAAGATAACAGGGATGAGTCTCACTGAATGCGGAGGGGGCGCTGTGTACTGTTTGAGGCGGTGCAGATAAAAGTTTCACCTGTAAGTAATAGGGTGTAACGCAGGAGGGGGATGTGGTGCGATACGTGTATGTCTGATATAACTGTATTAGTGCAGAGAGTGCAGGACCATCTAATGTTTAGTGGTGTGTAGAGGGTTCAGTGTATGGAGTGGGGGTCTCCGTATTATATATGTGGTTTAGTGGAACGTGTGTTTTTCTAAGCAGCTGGGGACGTAGGGCCGCATGCAGAGATGAACGCAACATGACCGTAATATATGGCTCAAATGTGCGTGCACAAAAATATCTTATTTCACTCAAGCCAAGAAGCGTCCATGAAATAACCGGGGGTTTGTGGGTAAAAATGGGGCTCCAGTCCCTGTCTTATAATAGAGTTACAGGATGCTATACATGGAGGATATTTAACCTGGGAACCAGTTCTGAATGAACGCCGGATGCTGCCGTGGTGATGGCGGTATATGATGTGTTCCTTACAAATTGTTATTCCTCTGTTGAATCACTCTGTCAGTCTCTACACTGGCTGCCTGTTTTCTACCGAATCCAATATAAAATACTTTTACTAACCTACAAGGCCATCAACAAAGCTGCACCAACATACATCTCCTCTCTTGTCTCAAAATATCTCCCAACTCGGCAACTCCGTTCTGCACATGATCTGCGTCTCTCATCCACCCTCATTACATCCTCCCATTCCCGGTTACAGGACTTTTTTCAGGCTGCACCACCTCTATGGAATTCTCTCCCTCGCACAATAAGACTCTGCTCTGGTCTACAAACTTTCAAACATTCTCTGAAAACCCACCTCTTCAGACAAGCTTATAATATTCCTCAACCACCCTCTTAACCTCACTACATTAGCCTATTACCACCCGTTACACAATTTCACACAAGACAACTACCCCCTACCACTCAGATCTCCCGACATGCTACTACACCATCCCCAATGCATCAATGCATTCCTCCCAACATTGCAGGTAAGGGAATTCGGATCCAGACTGGCCACCCAGATATGATCAAATCCACCCAGACACAGCCATATATTGTCAAGGCTCAACCCCCAGATTGCTAGGCCCCGCCTTTCTTACCATAATTCATGACTGTCCCACCAAAGTTGGGACTAACGGGGGATATGTTTGCATGTATGTGTGTTTATGTATATGTGTACGGCTGTATATACCATATGTCAATGTGTATTTGGGAACAGTTATTTACCATCCAGGAAGTTACCTGTATAACAGCTGCTGCCTGGCTGGTTAAACTGTGAGGAAATTCCCCTCTTGTGCTAATGTGATACAATTGTAACATTCCCTGCAGAGCTCTATCTTGATTGTTCAGCTGCTTTTTGTTTGACTTCAGCGGCGTCTCACTTGCCACATTTCGGGTATAGCAATATCAATGTTTAATGATGCAGGGAGAAGAGGCTAATGACCAAACATTGGGAATAACCCGTTGGCAAGGCTAGGGAAGGATCCAGATCACATACAATGAGCAGATTGTTTAAAGCTGTTACAATGTCATCTCTAGTCCTGCAGTGCTTGTTCTGGCTCCTCTCTGCAGTGTGATCCCTAGGCTGTTCTAGGGCAGGATATATATATACATACTACACACATGTTATATCTATTTAAAGCACATCAAGATTATGTATTACTTGAAGCTAAAAAATTAAAATGTCAAATGCAAAATATAACAATGATCAAAAAAACAAAGTAATATTTGCTTGAACAAATATTAATTATCACTATAATTAGATTTCCTGTGAAAGGTGAGGCGGGCGTGTCATTGGTCAGCTAGTCAGTACAGATCCAGCGTGTTGCACTTTCTCACCAACAGGTGGCAGTGTGAATCCTACCACGATTTGCGCTCTCCCGCTTAGTCAGTTATCACAGATATATAAACGCACGGGAAAGCTGATTGAAACTCAGTTGAAAGTTTTCCAATTGTAACCCTGAGACGTTGTAACCAGCAGAGTCGTGACAACAGTTGCTATAGCAACATTCTGGCAATCTGCCAAGCTGAATATTGAATCGTGTTGTTGATTGTCTTGTATATTGGTTTCTGCGCTGATATTTACATGTATGTCAATTCAAGGAAATCATTCTGATTGGTCCGTGGCTCAAAAGGTGCAGAAAACAGAGAGGATTTCAGGACTTATTTGCATACAGCAATAAACGCAGGTCGTCAGCGCAAATGCCCTTTTGTTAAGTTATTATGATGTTTATTCTTCTAGATGGGGAAACACATAGCATTGTGGGCTAAGATGGTGTTGATTCAGGGGTGCAAAATTTAGCATCTCCTAATGGGCTGATCGGGGACATACTATGAGCCTGATTCATGTAGGCATGCATTCGGCGCACAACCTGCGTTTGTTTAAAAACGGCCATAAGTCGGCTCTGCGTACTCTCAAATTCAGCAGAGAGTGGATCTGAGGCAATGTGCGAATCTGAGGATACGTGCGGTGATAAATTCTGGTGTAGAACAGACACTGAAAGATACGTCCAATACCTATGTGGATTATACATTTTCAAACTAATGCACAGAAAAAAATAACTATTTAATTAATGTTACCTGTTCATTATATATATGCATTATTCATAACGCCCCCCCCCCCCTCCCCATGAAATACATTTATTAGGGTGTTCTTAAATTTCTACAGAACATAAAATACATTTTTACAATGTGCAAAGACATGTCATAGGAATATATGGTGGGATGCGCACAGCAGGATTGGATTGGTGACTAATATTCACTTAGTCAAGAGGTACCAGGGCCGTCTCTTCCATTGGGCATGATGGGCAGGTGCCCGGGGGCCCTGCAGGCAAGGGGGGGCCCGTCCGAATCCTAAAAAAAAAAAAAAAATACTTACCTTTCGGTCACATCAGCGGTGATCCGGCTCCCTCCCTGGTCCCCTCTTCCGTGCTGTGCTCGCAGTGAATGCTGGGCGTGATGTCACGCTCAGCATTCACTGCAACCACAGCACGGAAGAGGGCAGAAGAGACTCAGCGGCACGGAAAAAAAGAAGAGGATCGGACTTAAGGTAAGTTAAGGGGGCCCCTATATATATATATATATATATATATATATATATATGTAAAAAAAAAGTGATTATATATATAATCACGTTTTTTTTTTCATACATATATATTTTTTTTACACACACACACTATTTATATATATATATATATTTTTATTTTTTTTAGGGGCCCGATACACTGCATTGCCCGGGGGCCCATAAAGTTGTTAAGGTGGCCCTGAGAGGTACCTAAGACTCAGCAGCTAAAATAGGGGAGAGTCCACTCCCCGTAAATGGGATAATGTTGCAAATTTCAGCGCTTGCGCCAACACGTTAATGAGTGTTCTCTGAGTGGGTGGCTGCCAAATTATATAAAAGACATATATTTATTGATAATTCATACAGTGCAATAAATGAACCAACTAAGCAAATCTCAAGTCCAAATGTCCGAAAGTTGAATAAATGATTAAAGGTTCTTAAAGTGTGAGGCAGACCACTAAAACCGATAAATAAAAAACGCTGGTTAAATAGGTGGTAGAGGGTCAAGCAGTCGGAATTGTGGAGGGTCAATGCTTGATTGAAATTAATGGATGGTCACAAATACTTGCTGTTAGTCCTGTCGTGTATAGCTGGTGAACGGTGGAATATCTCTGGAGCCACATCCCGAGCGTTGCACAGCTGCTGTGTACTGAAGTGGTGGTAAGAGTGGATCGAGCAGGCGTGTGTTCCAACGAAACGCGTTGTGCAATGCTTAGGACATGGCTCCAGTTGGCACGCCCTTACTGTACATTGACTGCGGCCAAACACCCCTTCCCCGCCCTGATCACAACCTGAAATTGAAGGTTGTAGTAAGTGTCCATTGCGACCGCCCACGCAGCGGACAGGACTGCATTCGCGGCCAGATATCCTGGTTCTGGGTATGCGCAGAGTGATTTTGCATACAATACGCTCCAAATCGGCAGATACGTGCTTTAATGAATCGGGACAAAAGTACAACAGGCACAGAGAGATTTTAAAAAAGTACAAACTGTGCATTAGCAGACAAATTGGAGCATTTGTCAAATACTCTGCCGGGGCACTTATTTTCCAGTAAGCCAAAAGTCCACAAATTAATATACAATTAATATACCAAAATAAATGATGGTATAGGCAACACTCACCAAATTAATCTATGTTATATAGGGTGGCAAATGGAATTGTGTACGGTTGGAAAAGCAGTCCCATAAAAAGATATAGAAAACCTAAGAATATTGTCCCTTAAAGAAATGCATATAAAAAATTGTAATTAATTATGCTACATTTTAGTTATACATCATACAACATTTAGATGTACTATTATATCATATACAACTGATTACATTTAACATATTTTCTAGCCATACATGCATAGTTTTTGTGTTACCATGGTAGTCTTAGGATAACCTCAGCAAACAACTTCCTTGAAAGCTTAAAAGTGTAGATTTCACTTTTAGGAATGAATCTTGTAGGAAGTAACTGTTTTCTCAGCAAGATCTTACTGCTTATGCAGAATAGGATAACTTTTTTTTTTAACTGCTTTTCACTGTTTTGTTTTATAGATAAAAGTGTTTTAATTCCCAGTGTGTGTGTGTGTGTGGGGGGGGGGGGGGTGCACTCTATAACTGACATGGTGACTATGTACTGGTGTAATCGCTCTGCTTGTGTTTACATGATTACTAATAAACATGAATTTCAAATTGATTTGGTGTTAGAAGTGGGATGTAAATATATGGAGAAGGTAATATAAGTAGAGGGGGAACAACCTCAAGCTGAAACCACAGAGCGAACTCTTGTAAAAATAAAGATTTTTAAAGTATCCTAGCTCGATATGGTGAACTTGAACCTTCGGTTGAACCAATCTCAAATATAGTAAAATTAGTTTTTTGTTCAAACACCATGGTGTGTATTTTTGAACTGCTAAGCCTTTAACTGGAGTTTGACATTTGCAATTGCAGTTTCCAGCCTCACATAGGTCAGTATGGTTCAGGAACATTCAAATATTTAGAATACTGTCAGGTACCTTTGATTTGGGTAGATAAAAAAATTACATGTGGAGTCTTTGAGAAGATGAGGTTTAGAAAGTCTGCTTCTCAATTGAACAGCATATTTTGATTGGCAACATGAGGCTACCAAATGACTGGCGCAGTCAAAACTAAGAAGTTTAGAGTCATTTCATAAGGAAGATAAACACCTTTCACTTGAAGATCTGTTAGATTTGGCATCACCTCCTACCTCCAATCAAATTCCACTAGTGGTACAAGAGTCTTATAGTGCAGGAAGCTTTGGCTCAGGTTCAACTAATTGCTCAAACCCCAGCAGAAGGAACCACCCCTCTCCTTCTGGAAAAGTAGCCAGACCCTCTCATTCAGGGAAATATAATTATTTCAGCTCATTGCAAACTACACACCAGAACCTCTTCCTTGGGACAAAATAGCAGAAGAAGCTTCAACATCCATTTTCATCAGCTTTGGGTCATCCAGACTACTCTAAACTCCCCCAA